>NW_024429189.1:82331089-82531089 GCF_017639785.1 Mesocricetus auratus
TGTTCTGAAAATGCACGCATTTCCAATTGTTTAAGTACCTTGAACATCTGCCCTAGACTCCTTATCTGCACCTCTCTTAAAATTTAGGATATGAAAGTCAGGCTCTTCTTTTCCCATTGGGAGAGGGAGTCTGCTAGGAAAATATGCTGGTTCTTGCCTGTGCACTCTGTCTTTCCATGAATCCCTTTATCCTGGTAGCACTTTTAATGTCTTAGAATCAGCTTTTCCCTGATTGAGCACTGTGACAGGCCTCATGATGCTGTGTGGGTCTCTGCCAGCAAACAACCTAGGAGATATAAATAAGTGGGCCAGCAGAGGACTTGTGTGTGTGTTGGTGGGGGGAGTGTCCTGGAATCCAGTGTCTCAAGGCAGACACCTGTCTGCCTCACTGAATAGTGTAAGCTTGGTCATACAAGCAGACACCATGGGGTCCCATTTTGAAGAATCCGGTTTTCTTTCCTCTGTAGACCATAAGACATTTGTGATAGTGTCAGGTTTTCTGATGTTTGCTTTGCTTTAACTTTAAGAAAGGTCTCACACATTAGCTCAGGTTGTTTTAGGTCTCACTATGTGGGCCATGCTGAAGGAGTCCTTCTGTTTCGGCCTCCCAAATGATGGAATTATACCTACGGACCTCCATGCCTAGCTTTTCAGATGTTCTGTCCCATGCACGTTTTTCTTCAACCCTGGACTGGTTTTCTTTACCCCTGTCTCCACTCTCAAACTGGGCCCCAGAACAAATAAGAAAGGTTAGCATCTTTCCATGGCCCTGTGTCGTCTCTGCTCAGAGCACAGGATGCCTTGTCGGAAGGCTTAGGTGACATCCTAACAGGCAGGATATATCGATACAGACCCTTTCAGATGGCTTCAAATACACAACTAGAGGTGGAGAAAATAGCAAAGGGGGTGAATGGCCACAACCAAATCATATCTCCTTCACTAAGTAAGATTGAGACATTGGTAGGTTATGCTAACTCCCCATGCCACAGTTTCTTCTTCCTTGGGAACATAACACTAGCTACCTCTACATTGGAACATCATGAGAATTTCAGTGAGTTAATTCCAAGTGAAGTTTGTGGGGTTTTTGTTTGTTTCCTGTGGTGCCAGTAGCTGAACCCAGGCACTGTGCACGCTGCACAAGCACTCTGCCACTGAGCTGCACCTTAGCACTAGCTGAAGTAGCTGGAGTAGTTAGCGTGGTGCCTGGCATACCATGCCAGCAAATGCTTGCTATTATTCACTTTGGTTTTTCCCCTTAGGAATGGAAGTTTGAGGGGCACAGTAAACTGCTTGCTATGCAATCACGGAACTTGAGCTCACCCTCCAGAACGAATGTAAAAAGGCCAGCATGGTAGCATGGTGCCCTTGAAATCCCAGCCCAGTGGAAGCGGAGAAGGGCAGATCCCAGGGTGTGCTGGCCCGTTACACAAGCCTAATTAATGACCTTGTCTCAAAAAACAAGGGTAAAAAGGTCCTAAGAAACAAGACCCAAAGTTGTCTTCTGGCCTCCACATGTACAAGTGCACACATGTAAGGCACCCACATACATTTAACACACAGTGTAATAGAAACTTGAGGTACCTTGCATCCCTACGAGAACATTTCTCTGACAGGGTACACATATGAAACCAGCATTTCTGAAATTTTAGAAACTTAGGTATAGCATATGACTTTTCTCATATCTTCATGATACTTCATAATATTTCTTGATATTTGTGTCATTTTTAAGTATATTTAGTGTGTGTGTGTGTGTGTGTGTGTGTGTGTGTGTTTACATGTGCGTATGTGGATTTGAGGACAATTTTCAGAAGTTGGTTCTCGTCTTTTACTATGTGATTCCCAGGTTTCAAATCTAAATGGTGAAGGCTGGAGTGTTAACTGCCTGAGTCATCTCACCAGCTCCATTTATATTTCAAAATGGAAATTTATAATTCCATTTTAAAAAATAGACCATTTTGACCTAAATATAAAATACTTATGAAATGATAGATAATTGTTAGCAAAGAAGTAAAGTCATTCACATGTTTATGTCAGAGATAAACACACCCTTTTGGGGGTACATATGCTTATATGTTTTCAGTACTTTTCTAAGACACATTGTATGGTATTTCTTCTTAGTCTGTTTCCCCTAAATGAAAATTCTAGCCTATTCATTCATAATGAGAAAAACCACAAGTGAAGTTACATTTACTTGGCTATTTAAAAAAAAATTACCCTAGTAATAGGAAATGCAAATAAGACTGGATTTTGGAGTAGCCTTCTCTTTTTTTGGCAGTGTGTTTATTTATTCATCCAGCAAATGACTGAATTGTTACCTTGTAGCACCTGAGAGATATACTTCTGCTTTTAAACAGCATGTCAAGTACTCTGATATAGACCATTTCTTTGTCACCCATGTGAGTCATGCCTTCTCCGTAGTGGTGTAGCATAACCAGATGCACATACCTGTGGTGTTATAATTGTACATGGTCAGTTCTGAAAACATACACATAAGTAACATGTGGACTCAACAGCTTATATTTAGGGATATATATGTGCAAATACAAATACATATATGTGTACAGTAATAATTGATGGAAAAAAGAGGTCATGAGTTTGGAGGAAAGCTGAGAGGGGTACATGAGACGATTTGGAAGGAGGAAAGGGAAAGGAGAAATGTAATTAAAATAAATTAAACTTTTTAAAGTTGCATGAGAGTTATGGCCGAGCAGACCAATTGAGAAAAACAAAATTATTCTTAGATGATAGGTCCTTTATTATTTTTTTTTTGAAGTGCGTAAAGGAACTTGCCACCAAGTCTAATAACTTGAATTTGACCCTTGTGACCCACATTGTGGAGGGAAAGAACTCATTCTCAGAAGTTGACCTCTGACTTCTACAAACTGTGACGTGTGTCCCTCCCATATTAAATGAATAAATGTAGTTAAAATATCATTTGCGGTTAAGAAACATTTACTTAACAAGGCATGGTGGCTAATACATCGGATCTTGGCACTTGGGTGAATGAACCAGGAGGATCATTGCCAGTTTCAGACCAACCTGAGGTACATGGTGAGCTCTAGGCAAGCCTGAAACCCTGTCTTAAAAAGTTGGGGGTGGTGGTTCATAGATGACATTCAGGAATTCAGATTTATATTCATCTTCCTAGGAGATGGTATGTAAGCTGATGGGGGAGAAAAGACGTAAATGATCTTACCCAGCTGTGAACTCTACAGCTGTGACATCGACCTATCAAGCAAGAAGTGCCTAGTTGAGCAATAGTGGCACTATTGGTCTGTGGCTATCCAACTGCTGTCTGAGCCCACTGGAGAGCAAGGAACATATGCCAGTATTATACACTTTCTGTCTAAAACTGAATGAATGAATAGAACAAACAAATAAAGTGAATAAATCAATAAAAATAGAACAAACCAAAGGACATATGACAAGGAAGACCATAGGCCCTAGGGGAGAACTGACTATCATTTAGCTAAATTGACATAAAGTCATTACCTTGTAAATATTTATGTTTATATGTATTGACAGATTCTACTCTTAATCAGAGGAGCCTCTCTCCAGTGAATGATGATGAATGGAGAGATTCAGGGCTGCATGAAGTAAGGAGAATAAGTGACAGATGAGGGCTCAGCCCCAAAATAAAACATTTATATTGCCCTGTCAGGCTTGGGAACACTGGGGGGGGGTGCGGAAAAATAGAGCCAGAAGCGAAAGGAAGGAGGTACAAAGTTCCATTCTCTGAGCAAGACACAGTCATTACAGTCAGGAACTCACTGCAACTATGCTTGTCTACACTGGGTCTACAGGAATGAATTCATTGACAGACAAGGGTGGAGAAAGGAATCGGGGCCATACACCTTACTGCTGATTTATTTGCTACTGATATATCCCAGAAGAAAACTCATTCCTTTCAGCTGTGTCCATAACCCACCCCACCCCCTGCCGCCCCAGGCTCCAATTATTAGTCCTCATTCAGTGGTAACAATGCTGGCCCTGGTTACACTGAATGGGTCACAAAACAAAACTAAAAATTCTGAGTCTTAGAAAGAGACTGAAAGGGTATGGTTGATAGAGGCAGAAGGAGATTTGAGAGGGTTGAAGGAAAGAGCAGTTAGAATGGGTTACGTAACATGCATGTATGAAATTGTCAAAATTTTTAAACATTTTAAGTTTTTAAAATGAGTAAATTAAACATCTGATTCAGGGATTTAGAGCTATATAATGCTGAGCTTAAAAAAATCTGGACTTGTGGCTTCATAAGTACCAGTTAACTTGAGACATTTTTCCTTATCATCTGGGGACCTAAAGGACACTAATTCTTCCTACATATAAAAACCCTTTATTAGTTATCTTCTCATTGTTGTGACATAATACCTGACAAAAGCAGCTTAAGAGAGGAAGAAATGTCAGTTTGGGCTCCTGGGTTACTGCCGCCCATCATGGCAGAGACATCTTGACAGCAGGAATGTGAGGTAGCTCGTCATTACTATCTATAGCCTGAGCCAGCGACAAAGATGGATGCTCAGGTCACTTTCTCCTTTTTGTTCAGTTTGGGATCTCAGCACATGGCATGGCGCCATCCATATTTAGGGCAGGGTTTCTCATCTCAATTAAGCCAACCAGAAACTTCCTCACAGACATGTCCAATGATTTGTGATTTAGGTGATTTGAAACTTTGTGAAGTTGAGAAAGTTAACCACCGTGAGTACTTAGATATTTAAAGGCAGAAGTAGCTTTTATAGTAGTCTAAATATTCCATGTTCTTATAATTCTTTAAAGTGCCACATGATTTTAAATCATAGCCTTCTGATCAGTTTCTTTTGAACAGTCAACAAGGTAGCAAACAGTTGCCAAAAGATTGGTAGTCAATAGGAGTCCTTTCCAGTCCAGGATCTGAAGGAAACATGCAGGTTTTAAAAACAATGGCTTGAACAGAGGTAGTAGGAATTGAACCGGGTTTCAACGTTTGAGCCGAGGGGAAGATGAGGAAAAAAAATTGTAGTTTTGGAGACTGTGTGTAGGAGTTTGGGGAGGAATTAGGTAAAAATCATGGCTTAGCCAGATGCTTAAATAATAGCTGTTGGCATATTTGATGGACTCAAGTTGATGATACACAATGAAGCTGCAAGTTGCCAGAGACAAGTTTCTGATCACCAGGAGCAGTCATTCTTTGGAGATGTGTACTTCTTTTCCTTGCATGCTGCTTTCATATTTAACAACTTTTAAGTTTCTTACTTGATTACATACTAGGTAGAAATTTAATTTGTCCTGTAGGATTCAGCTGTCAGATGATGTCCAACTGCATTAGGCATCACTTGTATATAGTGTGGTCCAGACAGACGTTTCTGTCCTGCCCGGTTTGGCAGCAGTTTAGTCACAAATAAACAAACCCACAGAGGCTTATATTATAAACTGTTTGGCTGATGGCTCAGGCTCTTACTGGCTTTCTCTCTCTTGATTATTAATCCTTTTCTATTAATCTCTTTACCTCCATGTGGTCTTGGCTTACCAGTGATGCCCAAGCCTATTTCTTCCTCGGCAACTACATGGCGTCTCCCAGGCAACTCACTACCTGCGTTCCTCTTCTCCAGTCAGTAGAGCATGGGGCTCTTAATTCCAGGGTCATGGGTTCAAGCCCCACTTTGGGTGCCACATGTGAATGAAAGTTTCTGTCCTACCCAGTCCTGTAGCCATTTAGTTCCAAATAAACCCAACAGAGGCTTATATTAACTATAAACTGTTTGGCCTATTTATCAGGCTTCTTACTGGCTAGCTCTGAATTATTAACCCATAACTACTAATATATGTATTTCCACATAGTCTTGTCTTACCGGAGGATGGACAGGGTGTCCTACCTTCCCAGTAGCTACTAGGCATCTCTTTGACCCCGCCTACTGCCTTTCTCCATCCCAGCCTGGCTAAATCCTGCTTGTCCATTGGCTAAAACACCTTTATTCATCAACCAATAAGAGAAACATATTCACAGCATACAGTGAGGAAACCAATGGGCTAAAGTCTGCAACTTGGAGGAGCATCCCCACACATAAAAATGAGTAGCTTCTAAGGCCACCAACAAAATTACAATTTTCTAGGAAAGACACTGACAGGTTGATCCCTTATTAGACATGTAGCTTGATAGTTCCCTAACCTTGATGTCCAAGGGCCTTAAACAAACTTTGAATCAAAGATTAAATACTGGCTGGCATTTAGCCTTTGCTGTCTTGGAGCTGAGTCTCTGTTGGAGCCTCACACAAAGGAGCAACACCTGGTGCATCACGGGAGTCTTACAACATTGTGGTTCCCCAGGGGCAGCCAAAACGGCTCCATTCCCACAGCTTCAACTGTACATGAACTTGTCTTCCAAATAGTCATCTCTTTCTCTCTTTGTCCTTCCGTCACTCATCCTCTCTTCTATGTGGTTTCCACTATCCATTACACAGTCAGCCTATGCTGTTTTGCCCACCATACATAGACTTCTTTGTGAACTTAGATTAGGGATCCCAGTGTAATCTTGCAAAAGCCACTGTTGGCTGTGGATAGGACCTGTGTTCTCAGAGCACAATCAGTTCATCTACTTGCTTGTATTAGGATCCTCTCGAGGTAGTTGGCTTCAGAGGAGACAAGCACTATCAATGTGAATATGAGGTCTGTGCCCTGTTTGGTTGCATATGTGCCCTTAACTAGAGAGAAAAAACAATCCTTTTCTACATGGCTGTAAATAAACTTTATGTTAACATGCCCTAGCCCATTGAGAAACTTCAACTAAATACACATACAAATAGAAGAACAGAAGATACTCTCACAGTTATTTCCTGGGACAGCTTTGATCATGAACTGTGTACTTTAGACAAAAGTGTGTGTGTGTCTGTGTCTCTGTCTGTCTGTCTGTCTGTGTCTGTATGTCTGTGTGTTTGTGTGTGTGTGTGTGCATACATATCTGTGTGCCTTATTTAAAGGCAAGCCTGGCATTGCCAGTCTTTGCTTTTGAGCAAATTCACTTGGCTATGGCTATGTCTGTGACACTATCTACTTTAGGATCACACTCTTGATTTTATATAGACCCTATGAAGTCTTTCTTTTTTGACTCATTCCACAATAGACAGTTATACTATACCTGCTGACATGCAGTGTTTTGAGGTGGAAGGCAGCTCACACCATCTAACTACAGTGGAGTCAGCATGTAGGCACTATAAAAGCCCAAGTCTCAGTCAGTGGAAGTGCTTTATGGTGTTACTTTATTTAACCTTTACAACTCTCCTGTATGTCCATTTTACTTTCTTTCACAGACAGGATAACCATAGATCACCAGAGTTGGAATTGAACATCTGAATATAGATTAAATCATGAAAAAAGGACCAGAATATTTTTAGTTTCTTAGGAGAACACTCACTTGCATTATACATCATTAGGTTATGTGTATCAGAGAAAGAGAAAAATAAGGAAGAGATTAGCACATTGGTGTATTTGAATCTAAACCTGATGTTTACAGCAAAGAACCCAAACTAAGGGAATGGACAAGAGTATTCAAGAGGCTGAAAAAAATTGACAAACAGTTGATAAAACTGAAGAATTAAGACTCAAATGTTTGAAAAAGTAGAAAGTACTAGGCATATAGCTCAGTGGTAGAGCACTTTCCTCTCCCACTCTCCTTTCCTCTAAAATGGAAAACAAATGAGTGCTTTCTCTCTCTCTCTCTCCCTCTCTCTCTCTCTCTCTCTCTCTCTCTCTCTCTCTCTCTCTCTCTCTCTCTCTCTCTCTCTCTCTCTCTGTGTGTGTGTGTGTGTGTGTGTGTGTGTGTGTGTGTGTGTGTGTGTGTGTGTAGATGAGAACATTGGTTATGGGACATGGAAGATTCAAGTTGGCACTAACCAGGAAGTTTCCTCCCCTATGGCTAGCTTTCATAGTAGCGGAAGGTGCTATATAGGCTGCTGGGGAGAAAAGGCCACCAAGGGTCTTAACCTATGCCACTGTAAACTCTGTGAACTACCTTAATGATAAGCTTGTCAAGATAAGCTCATGGGTGCAATAGTGGCATAAATGTTACATGGTAACCAACCACTTCTGATTGGATTTAAGCCCCGCTCTACACATATATGGTACTGCAAAACCCATGGCTGAGGAGATTACATACCCAGGTGTGAATTTAATATCATTATTCTGTTAAATAGGTAAAAGATCAAGCTATGCTCTAAATTCATGTTTCTGTTCTCAAAGGTTAGTTCTACTCTCAGACCTGGTGGGGAAGACTGATGGTACCATCTTATTTCTTACTTGTAGAATGTCAAAGTTTGGATACTTCTTTGAGAAGATGACCAAAGGAATAGATTCAGAACATCTTGGTTCCAAAGAAATAACTTGATAAAGAAAAACATGAATAAAACTTAGTTGACAAAGAGAAGAGAAAGAATGAGTGACAGAACATGAAAAGCAAGAGACTAGAGAGAAGTCCAAATGTAGGTAACAGAAAAGTTTATACAAATTAATACTAAAGTACATGACGTAGACATAGATACATGAGTCAAAGCATCAAGCTACTCCACGAGTATTTGTTATGTTGATTTTGTACATTCCTTGTGTTAGAAGCTTTCTATAATGAACACATTCACAGTCTTAAGTATTCTGCCTCAGTCAAAACATTGCTGCCATCTCTTGTGACATACTTTATCCAATGCCTGCCCTCTGCTGTTCTTGTGGCCATAACGTCAAATGACTTGAATTCTTATTTTGTGCCTTCTTTGTAAGAGGCGAAGTCATGTACCTGTTGCAGTGTAAATAAAGTGTTAGGAAGGGAAAATAGGCTTTCTGCCTCCATGTTTGAAATATCTGGAAGCTCACACTGTGCCTAGTCAGTGCTGCTCCTATGTACATGTGTTAAGAACCGGCCCCTAGAATTAGAAAACCTATCAACGAGCTCGTCCCTGGAGAAAACAGCTTCTTTCTCACTCAATAGTCATTGACTGCCTGGAATTCTTCATCTAGGGGCTGGTGCTTGTGAATTTCACTGATCCATATTGACATGTGTGACTGTTATATAGGTCTTCTTTAGATAGCCATATTGCTGAAATGTCATGGGCACAGCATCCTTGTCAATTCTAGAAGGCACTATGTCACAGATGGCATCCTGTTTCTCTAACTCTTAGAGCCTTTCCACCCCCCTTACACAGTCTTCCCTAAAAGTTAGGGGTTGGGATGCCCAGCCCAGATTAGTACACATCAATTTTCAGTTTTACAGTTTTAATGAAAAACAACTAACTTTCTTTGTTTTGTAATGTTTACTTCAACATATTAAAGTGGCTTTTTTCTCCTATTTTATGTGTGTGTGTGTGTGTGTGTGTGTGTGTGTGTGCGCGCGCGCTGCGCGTGTGTGCGGGCACACCTGTGCAAGCCCCAGGTTGATGTTTAAGATCAGCTTTTCATCCTGTTTGTTCATAGGGTCTCTTAAGCAAACCTAGAGGTCACCCATATGGCTTGTCTAGTCTTCTTAGCCACTTCACTCTACCTTCTGAGCACTGTGCAAGGCCACCATACTCATACTTAGCATTTACATGGATTCTGAGGATTCAAACTCTGGTCCTCAGCCCTGCATGGCAAACACTTAAACCACTAAGCCATCTATCTCCCCAGCCCTCAAGTGATGTTTTCAAAAAAGTTTATTGATCATGGTACTGAATCCTAAGAAGCACACCATTCAAGGGTTTATGTTATGATGAAATTAGAACCATTACTTTCTTTTTTGACATTTTCTTTTTCTCCCCTCAAAATAAATGACCTACATTTCTCAGATCTTGGGACATTGACTCTCTTATTGAAAAAGAGCTTTTAAAAAGTATTTGAACAGTGGATTTGCATGTAATTTGTTAAGAGGTCAGTAATTTTCCACTGGCTACCACTTTGGGTCACACTTGCCTATAAATGATGTTTTCTTCACATGGGCGTGAATTTACATTGCAACATCTTTGCACCTCATGACCAAGTGTGCACAGAGAAGACTCCTGTTTTCCTGGGTAACATAGGAGGATGTATGTGCCATTAGCATCTGCAAGTGAGTGGCCGACCAAAGGAAGTATTCTCAGCGAAGGCGACCACACATGTGAACAACTGCTTTGATCTCCACCTTCTGGCTAGGCTTTAGAAATATGCTAGGGAAAGTGGGCAGGTTCACCAGGCACATTGTTGTCTCCTTAGTGCTGTTCCCACATCATCTGTTCCTAAGTAAGGTGATGGGTTACTGTTTCATATTCTCAGGATCCATACCACTTATCCATGGTAATTTATGTCAAAAATAATTGAGTATAGCCCAAGTTTATAAAACACAGCCAATGTCTTAAGTCTCATTTGGTTCAGACTACTACTTGAACTTTAACGAAATGATGTGGCAGCTGTTTTCTCAAGAGACTCACATGAGAACTCTTTAGAGCAGTCAACTCAAATAATAGCATCACTTCCTACAGATGAAGTCACTGAACACAAGAGTCCACAATGTTTGCTAGTTTGGAGAACTGGTTACAAGACAGGATTGGATAAGATAGCTTGGTGATGCCCTTTTGAGATTTTATATGGACTCTCCCCATTAGTGCAAACATGTTTTTGCAAATTTCTGTTACATGTAACAGTGATGCAATAGCATACAGTTGTGAATGATTCTTTTAGAATCAGTTCTACACTAAAAATGCAGTCTTATTTCTTTCCACAGTGTTTACTATCATATCTCATATCTGTCAGTGTCCCAAGGCCACTGAAGTTGAAAGAGAACATGATAATAAAAACTAAGCTTAAAATTATCCAAGTACTAAAATGGCACACAGCTATGGCATTTGCTAACTTTCTTAACTAGATAATAGTACAAGAGTCATTCAAGCAGTCCCTGCATGGTTCATTCCCTAAGACAGAATTGATTTGCACCAGGAGAAAAGCATGACCAGGATGTTCTTCATGGCTTTCACAGCTCTGCACCTCGCATAACCCGTCTCTTGATGTTTTCAATTCTGCCTTTCTTCTAATGTGGAAGTCCCCGGGATTTCAGACTAGTTTGCAGATGGGTGGGGCATATTTGGGGTGGAAAATGTATTTACATATAAACTATATCTACTTCCTACCTACCCTCCCCTCCGCAAATGATAGACCCTCTATACTCATAAGTTCCACACAGAAGACTCTGCCAACTACTAATAGAAATGTAAGGGAGAAAAGTGTACCTGTATTCAATTTTCTAATTCAGTAAAGACAGTATAACAATGATTTACATGCCATTTGTATTGACTTAGATTACAAGCAATCTAAAGACAGAGTATACGTCAGATTGTGGGGTACATTATATGCAAATATTTTAGTGTGTCTTATAAGGAGATTGAGCATCCATGCATCCATAGAATATGGCCTCCTGCAAATAATGGATACAAGAAGACAACAGCACACACACACACACACACACACACACACACACACACACACACACACCCTCATTTCAGATTCCCACAGTTATAAGCCTCTCTTACCTGTATTTCTCACCTATGCAATGGACATAACAACTGATGGCAGTTGATGGGAATTATTTTGAACAGATTTTGTATTGAGAGATGTTTTTATTGGCATTAGTGAAGCCTGTGAGTCTGGCCTGCCCTACCTAACTTGTACACATACAGTTGCTTGGGAATAAGATCTCTATCTATAAAAGTTATTCTTTTTCTGGTTATTGCTGTTGGATTTTTCTTTTCCCAAAGTTGGCTTTTCCAAAGATGATTAGTCTGCAAATAGACATATGCTTTAGGTCTACACTTGTTAATTTACCTTGGAAAAAATCAGGTCACTGTCAAATCTGGCAATGTAGCTTACAAATATTTGGCAAAAATGATGTAATTAAGAGCTTCTCAGATGAAAATCTCTGGGCAATGATCAGTATCAGTACTGTTTTTCTTTTTGTGGTCTGTGTGTACCTTGGTATACATTACTTCTTGTGTCATATTAAAAGTGTGTTGACTTTCTGCTAATAGTTCATCTCTTTCCTTCTACAGCCTCCAAGTCTGTTATAAATAATATGCTACGGGACCCTTCTCAGATTCCAGATGGAGTTCTAGCCAACCAGGTCTATCAGGTATTAATCACTGCTGTTTTCAGTGGCGATGCTGTTATCTGCCTAGCCGAGTAGAGGATTTTAAACCTCATTTAATTACTGTCATCATAAACTATCACTGAGGTCAGGGCGCACCATAAATGGCAAAGCAATATTTTCAAGAAGAGCATTTTACTTTTTAATAGCTTGCTTTTATAGTATATAAAAAGCATGCAATTTTTGTTTTCTGTGATTAAATCTGAATAGCCTTTTGATAGCTCTCTTTTGGGTAGTGGTGGAGGGGGAGAAGCAATGCCTGCTTTTAGAATGTTTACCGTGGTGGGGTCTGTAGTTCCCCCAGCCTGTAACCCTCCTCTTATTTGTCCACAGTGCATTGTGAACGACTGCTGTTATGGACCGCTGGTGGACTGCATCAAGCAGTATCCTTCCCCATAAAATTTTAGGTGCACAATTGACGAGCTTAGACTCAGTGGAGGAGATGTGTCTAGCTTTAACCTGACATAAAGTTCTGCTTCACAAAACACATTTCATACTGTCCTATTTTACATTCAGTCAGCTGGAGGGTCACTGCAGTCCATTCTCTTCTCCCACTTAGGAAAGATCAGCTAGGCCACAGGAAGATGTCAGTTTAGCAGATGCAGGTCCGCATGCTTATTTCAAACTGCTTGGTTTTCAATGAGTTGAAAGGTGTAGAGTCATTAGGCAGGTTACACACTGTTTTGGAATGTATCTAACCATCCCAGTGGCCATTTTAAAAAATATAACAAAGTTCCATTTAAAATGAGCCAAATTCAGTTGAGTGTTCTAGAGTAAAATTTGAACCTGGAGTAAAAGGATGATGTTATTAAAATGCCACCAGAGACCACCGCATTTTAATGGGCACTAGACTCTACTTGCTTAGTGATTGCAATCTGAACTGTCATTTGGATCCCTAAGACATATTTTTTGAGAAACCGTGTTAATTTTTCCCTTGGGACCAACTTTAAGGCTGTAAAAGCAGATGTCCAGTCATTTGTTATTAAAGCCACTGAAATTCATAAGGAGTCAATACTTCTTAAAATAAGGTTGGGTGAATGGCAACAATTTTAGTAGAGATTATTGATAAATGAAATGTCACAACAGTGGGAATTTTAATAACAGTAGTCATCATTTTTGGTGGAAATTGGTAGATTTTAATAGCAGGATGTCACAGGGGCCAGCTGTGATTCAGTGATCACCTGTCAGAATTTTTGTTGGATTTTCTTGCAAGCTGAGTATGTGTGTACACATATCCACACGTGTACATATATGTGTGTGCGTAACCATGCATGTATGTGTGCATTCATATTCACATGTGTGCATAAAATGTGTGCATATCTACATATGCATATATGTTTGTGCATCTGTATATTTACTTATATTTTTCTAGTTTCACAAAGGCTTAGAGACGGTTAGAAAGACATTTTTGAGGCATGGTTTTTCTATATTGTCCAAGCTAGCCTTATGCTCCCAATCCCCCTGCATCCATTTCCTTTGGGTTGGGATTGTGAGTGTGTATTGTCACACCTGGCTCAAATTTTTTGGGAAAAAAATTCTTGTCTTTCCTAAAGACACAGTTAGCATTTGACATATCTTTGAAAAGGGAGTCTTCTTACAAGAGTATTGAATAACTAGGATGTAGCTTTTTATAGATGCATTCTCTGATCTGGTCCCCTAACTAAAATGAACCGAACTGTGATATTGTCAAGAGCTGGCTTTTTTTATTAGACTAAAGTGTAACTATGCTTCTATTTTTGGTGTGAAATTAATGGGGGTGTTAAAAGTTGTAGGAGCGCGTCAGTGATAAACTTCAGCACATTTATATAACAATTGACACCATCTTAGAGTGTCTAGGTCTGAATTACATGCTAATTTCAAAGCACATAAAATAGTTAAAAATCAATTTAAAGTTAAGGTTTTAAAAGCATAATGTCTTTTGAAGGATTGCATATTGATTTTAAATATAACTCTCTAATTATATATGCATGGACTAAAGTATGAAGTCAACTGCTTTGTAAATGCCAGGAGGCTATTTTTCAGTAATAGTTGAGATGCTTACGGGAAACTAGATTGCTGTATTGCTGGCAAAGAAAATGGCTTGTGAGGTTATTTACAAGTTTTGCCCCATGGTCACTCCCATACATCAATAATAGGTATCCTCATAGACAGTGTCTAAGTGTTTCTGCTTATGGAGCATTATAAATTCTGTCTGGAATATTTTCCTTGTATACATATATATTTCTTGCCATCATTCAAGTACTCTTTTGGCTGTGTATTGTCGGTAGGATTTAATGGACTATATAATTTCAATTGATAAATATAATGATGTATGTATATAAATTGTAATCACTGACTAGATTCTGATTTTTCAGTTCCATTATGCTTATTACCAGTAAAAATCACTGCTTTTATAAACTTTATTTTGTACACCTTGCATTTTTATGCCTAAATCCAACAAAGCAAGTATATCTTTCCAAACTTTAAAATTGGTGACTGAAGTATCTATATGAAGTAAAACAGGCTGGGGAGTTTGTGGGGAGACTGATTTTTATCTTTGCAATGAAGTGGTGTCAGTTTCATATATTGTAAATAAGCTGGCAAAAATGCTTCCTAGACTGATCAACAGGAATCATTTTATTTCAAACTGAATGAAATTATTGGCTTTCTTTGTAAGTGAGAAATGCTCTTCTGTGTGGTCCTGATAATTTTGGTAATGTTTGTTTCCCTTGCTTACCCTCACTACAGTACATCAGTTTCTTTACAAAGAAAGCACTCATTTGGTAAATGGAATAGATGCAAAGCCTTCTTACTCTATTATGAAAATGTTAGATGTAGGCATGCATGTTCAGAGAATAAAGTAAATTGGTCACTTACTAAAATGACACACCAAGCACAATGATAAAGAGGATGTATTGTCAGGGTGTTTTAGTTTGCTTTTGGTGGCTGCTGTATTTATTTGTTTATTTACTTATTTTGTATAGTATGTGTCGCCATCGTCCCTGCTCCCATATCTTTGCCTCTCCGTCTCATATCCACCAAGCAAATTCCATGAAAAAGCAGCCACTTCAACTTTGCTAAGTGGCACTCTAGGCCACAGCTATTAGACAAGGGTCTGAAGAGAGAAGCGCGGGGAGATGATGACGCAGGAGGCATCAGGGGCTGTGGGTTTCATTTCTGTACCATCAGTAACCTTGGTTTCATGAGCCAACATTTTAGATGTAAATAATTTACAACAATAAAAGTGAGAGCACATTTATGTGGAAAGAAGTAAATAATTTAGTTTGAAAATGTGGGATTCCCTGGTAATGAGAGACCATTGAGACTTATCCATCAAATGTCTTCAATGGGCTCAGAAAATGTGTGAAATTCTATGATTTAAAATTTTTGTTTATTTTATGTCTAGTTAAAAATTAAATAAGTGTAGTCATGTGCATTGGAAGAGAAACAAAAACAAAACAGGGTAGGGGCAGTAATAGTGACTTTGGCCTTATTTTGATCATGGACAAAAGTGACTGTTTCTTGAATTAGGTGATTTAAATGACAGTCACCTGTAACCCATTGAGGCAGGGTAATCTTCTAGGATTTGTTGTTGTTGTTGTTGTTGTTGTTGTTGTTTTACTAGTGATATAAGTTGTCTTTGATTTAAGTTGAATACTTGCAATGCATGATCAGAACAACCATCTCTGGTAAGTCAAGGAGTGCTGGCCCAGGTTGATACTGTGGGGTAAGGAAGGAGGTGATCGCAACTCCTGACTGCTTCTACTAAATGCCTTCAACTGGGCTCAAGGACCGGTATAGTTAACAGTTTTTTTGAGACTTAGTTTGGTATCTTTCCTTCAGAAGAAAGCGAACTTCAAAGGATTGACACTGGCTTCAGTATTTATGAGCCATACCTCAGCATTTCTGAAACTTCCTTTACATGACTGAGAAAATGGGACTAAGATTATGTACTCTTGAAGGTGTTGTGAAGACTCAAAGAATGTCTCAGGGTGTTTAGCATAACGTCTTAGGCTGTGCATTTAACTGGAATCTTAAAGATTTAGCATGAAGCATATGTGATCCTTGGGAAGCATTGAGTAGTGGCCAGTGTTACATAGTTCTGATGCTTTTGGGAAAGATGTGTAATCAAACATGAGCCTTGGATAGAGCTCTTTCCTGGCTTTATTTGGTTTCCTTCATTGCTAGAGGTAGAACCCAGGTTAACAAGAGTGCTAGACAAACACTGTACCACTGAGTTTTACCCTCAACCCTCATCCTTGACTTCCCACCCATTAACTGGCTTTTGTGTGGTTTCATCTATGATTTCCTTTCCCTGTCTACTGAACCAGGCCTTTTTATACTTGTGAGGAGGGGATCACATACTTAAGTCACTTGAGGATGTCTGCCATGGAGAAAGCATTAGAACGGTTTACACGTTCCTGTGCACATCTGTTTGTGTGTATTTGTTCATGTGCTTAAAAATGTAACGTGTGCATGCACATGCATGCGTGTGCTCATGTGCATACACACACACACACACACACACACACACGAGAGAGAGAGAGAGAGAGAGAGAGAGAGAGAGAGAGAGAGAGAGAGAGAGAGAGAGAGAGAGTCAGTATCCTTTCTACCCCTGGATATAAAGCAGGGTCTGATGACTGGCAAATGGATCTCACAGGTTTCTAGGACTCTAAGATTGGAAACATTAGGGCAAAGACTGGTTAGTTACTGTTCTTTCTTGTACTTAGTCAATGTTTAGTTAATATGTACTAAATTGAATTGGGGGGCTGTTTTTTAATACAAATTAATATTTTAAGTGACACCCCTCTTTTTAAGAGAAATTAAATTCAGTGATTTGTAAATCATTGTTTGCCAAAATATATGTGTTACAGAAAAATTCTGCTGAGGAAGAGTGTGTAAAGAAATTTCCTTCCTCAGAGGTGAGAGCTGAGTAGGACATCTTTTGTGTAATTACCATAATTCTCCATCTAGTCTCAACATAAAGACTTGGCATTGGAATTTTCCTGATTGTTCAGCCCTTCTGTGTGTGTTGCCTCCTTAACTAAAATGTCTAGTGCCATTGGCTATGAGCATGAAGTGCTGCTGAGAGACTTGCTTCTAGAGAAAAACCTGTCCTTCCTAGGTAAGTGTTGCTCAAGTCTTCTGGCTTGTAGTATCATCATGGGTACTTAAAGATATTGTTTTAAAATCTTCACCTGCAGGTAGTATGTACTGAAGAGAGAGAAGATGATGATTGATGCTCTGCATGTTATCTTTTATTGATTTAGACCTGAGCAGAAACTCTCTTACCCAGTCCCCTATATAGACAGCACATGCACAGGCTTGCAATTAATATTTTATAGAATAAGTGGCTGAAAAAAATGCTTTAATATCTGTTGCAGTATTACTTTTGGTGTCATGAGATATTAACCATAATCTAAACCTTATGAGAGAGGGAAACAAAGAAATATTGTCTATAAAATGCTTTATATATTAAAGAGAATACTTAGAAAAACTCGTGTTAGGTACGTTTGTCTTCTCATATAGGAAAATCCTGTTACTGAAAAGCAAAATATTAAGCTCTCATTGTTTTCATGAGATTTAATTGTGTCATAGATTTAGTATGATTTCTCAAAATCCCCCTAAGTCTGCATTCATACGTGGCCCAGTAGAGAATCTTACTGTACAATGTTATTTTTTTCAACATCTCTTCATCAATGTAAATAAAGCCTGGAAGGATGTCCATATAACAATGGAGCAAGGTAACCATAAAGCGCCCAACGAAGCATCCGTTTCTCTCCTCCGTTGTATCTGTGGTAACTAACAAAAGACCCACACCAGTCATGTTAGTAAGCAGCTTCATGTCGACAAGGAAGAACCTTTATAGTTTAATTTTAGGGACAAAAATAGCAAAATATATTGTGACCTTTTTTACTGTAAAATGGTTAACAAATCAGCCAAGAAAGTCAAATCCATAAAACCTAAGTTAAATCTTTCCATACTGCCCAGTGGTTTTACTCTCCTGGAGTAGGTTGTGTTACAAGATTGTTGGTGCCTTAAGCTGAGAGAGATAATAAGTATTCACTAATTAGGAATCAAAAAAAAGATAAATTAGGGAAATGGTCTCCAGTTACTAAATTTCAAAAGTAGAAACAGCCAAGTGTTTTCATATGAGGGGCAGTGGAATTGTAGAGCCTATGGAAATAATGTAGTGTGGGAATAAATTTGCTTTTAAAAATGCATAATGCAAACTAAAATAGGTAAAAGCTCGGAGCTGTTATAATATAGTTATAATGGGTGCATGATAGCATTCTGAGAATATTATCAAGTGTGTGATCCACCATGTCTTTGGCTGTAGGTTAATGTGGACACAGCTAAGTCTAATTTTTGCTTTAAGTCGCCGGGTAAGTGGTTGTCTTTTCAGAGCTTATTGGTGTTATTCTGTGTCACCATCTGTCTATGGACAGTCAGGCCCCCTCGGGCTCACTTCTTTGTCTAGCCTAACTTCTGAATGCTTCCTCCCTGAGGACTAGTGGACTCCAACTGGAAGAAAGACACAGAGTTTAGATGTGAGCTCAATTTAGGTCTAGAATCTTAAGTAACTGGAATAAACTCACTTTACCTGACATTTACCAGTGCTGGAATATGTTCAAATAATTGTTTTCAATGCTATAAAAGTACAGAAATAGTGACATATGAATTTGATGGGTCCCACATACTCCTTTGTGCTCTGGGATGTACAGGGACTTATTTGATGGAAACAGACCTGTTGTGTGAGGAAATAAGAACAAATATCTGTTCACCCTAGGTAGAGAACTGACTGCAAGCCAACAGTTCCAACCAAGTTATAATCAGTGACCCTTTAGATTTTCTGGGGTTGCCTACAAGCACGTGGATGACTCAAAGGCAGCTGCATCACAGAAGACTCCATCCCAGTGCAAGTAAAGACTTACAAAAGCCTCATTCTAGAGTTTCCCATACAACCTGTGGTCACATTGTGAGGAATTTCTTCCTCATCTAAGTATGACTTTCCAAATTCCCCCTAAGTCTGCATTCCTAAGTGACCCAGTAGAGAATCTTACTGTACAATGTTATTTTTTTAACATCTCTTCATCATTAGAAATAAGGTCTGGAAGGACATCCATGTAATAATGGAGCATGGAAACCATAAAGCAATTGTTTACTGCGTTCGTGAACTTTGGATCTTGCAACTCACTAGCTCAATAAGTTTCTTTTACCTCCTGGGCCTTAAATCCTAACTTTGAAATCCTCCAGCCCCTGTGATTCACAGGACCTCAACTGATAATACCAGATGTCTCACAGGAGCCCGCAAATTAGAGCTTGATTTTCTCACTTTCTTGGCTCATGCAACTAGTCTCAAGGAGACATGGTTATTGTGTCGTTCAGTGTTTTTTTTTTTTTTTTTTTTTTGCTGTCCTGGCATTCAGATGGATGCCATCCAGTTCCGTGTCCCACAGCCTTATGAACCAAGCTGTGGGTGACTCCTCCATTACTTGTTTAAAAGCTTTCACATCCTGAGCAGTTCAGAAGCAGAATATTATTTGCTTATAACAATTTACTGGACTAGACCTTCTGCATGCTGAATTGGGTGTTTTCTGTGTTAAAGCTGGAACCTGAGGGGAGTCTTCTATGACTTCTGTCTCATGCTTTCCCTTTTTATTGGGCATCCTTTCCCTGTTACTCTTCCTATGGCTTCCTTGTTAGGTCCCAGGAAAAGCTTGCTCTAATTTCTACTTTTTTGCTCTGTATCCATCCCATCTTTCACTTTTGTAGCTATGTCTTTTCTCATTGTAATTCTTCTTTTCCATGGCAAGTTCTTTGTAAATAAACAGCAGAGACTCTGATGGAGGAAGTCTTCTGTACATGTTTATCTTATTGGTTGTTGAATAAAGCACTGTTGGCCAATAGGGAAGCAAGATAGGTGGAACTAGGAGACAGGGAGAATTCTGGGAAATGTAAAGTGTAGGGAGTTGCCATGTGATCCCGGGAGGAGAGGGCATGTCTGGCATTCTCGGTAAGATAATATATATTAGTAATTATGGGTTAATAATTAAGCTAGCCATTAAGAAACCATAGAAAATGGCCAACAGCTTCATAATTAATATAGTGACTTGTGTGTTATTTGAGGGCTGAGACAGCAGCGGGACCCAAGCAGCTGGAGGTTTACATGGTACAGGACTCCATTGCCACTGCATTTTACAGCCCAAACCAACGCCCAGGCAACAGCCTGCTTATATTACAATATATTGTTAAGTTCACCAGACATTTAGGGAGCGTCCCCATATATAAGAGACCCTATATATCAAGGAAGTATGTCACACCATAGGACATAGAGGAAGACAGATACTGTAGGATTCCCCACTGAGGCCACTAAACCTTTAAGATGACTTCGATAGGTTGCATGTCTCACCACCCATTTCAGGGAGCATGGACATCCCACTGTGGGAGAGAAGCCACCATTGCATACCACACAGAGAAGGATAACCATTTCAGAATCACCCTCAGAGGTCAGACTCAGTTGTGGTTTTATCAGCCATTGCAGAGACTTGTAACTGCTTTCCTCCCAACTCATCTTAGATTCTGCCCCCTGCTTGAGCACCAGTTCTGTTGTGTGCCTTTGCTTGGAGTGACTTGAAAACAAATATAGATCATACAAGACAGGCCATCAGTGACACACAGAAGAGGTTCCTCCCAAGTCATGCTTGTAGCAGTGAACCAGTGAGTTTAATGGAGCTCCTTGAAGGCATCTGCGACTCAGATGCAGCTGTATCACAGAAAAGTATGCCCCACTGTGATTTCCAAAGCTCTGCAGTCAGTTCCACTGAAGGGAGTCCCTACTCCCTGGACATTGCCCACTGTTTTTATGAGCTGGTGGAGCAGCTTTGTCTTGCAACTTGCTGAGCCTTATAGGTTTTGTTAGCTTTGTGAGCCTCAGGAACGTGTCTCCTCCCTGGAGGACAGATGTTTTATTTCAGAGGAAATAGCTACCTGACAATACTCTAAGAAGATACCTAACTCGTATTAAAAATAAAGAATCAGTACTAAGTTTAGACAAGTCCTTGCAATAATTTCAGTTCTGTTTCAAGGATTCTGATGAGATTTTTCTCATCAGAATACAAAAACTTGTTAATTTATTCTATGCATTCTAAGTTCTCTAATGTAGCATGAACCTATCAATGTTTGTTTATAGTTAAAACTCAAAAATCTTGTATGAATTACTGTTCTTTTACTTTATAAATACCTTCTTGGTGATTCATTAACTGCAAAGTATTACGGCAGGCAAATTTAAAAAGATGGTTATTTTAAAGGAAGTATGGGGAAAATATCAGTATATAAACATTGCTCATACAAGCATATTCTTTCTTGCTTACGTTTCTGGTTCTTGAATGTTGTTGCAGACATTGTAAATGTTTACCTCATTCTGATTCCTTAATAGGCAGAAACAATTTCTCCTTCTCATTCTACCCCTCCCTTCCTCCACTTCTATTCTAGACTACTTTTACAAAACAGATTTTCTTATTGCTTATTGTTTAAATATTAATTCTTTATAAAGTAGAGCTTATGGCTTCCATTGAAACATTTTATTCTGTTGTAGAATTTCCACCCATTGTATTTTCTCTGACCTCTACTTCTCACCAAGAGAAAAGAAGATTAAGTACCATTTTTTCCAGCCTTATTTTGTCTTGAATTTCTTTGTCTTGTAGCTATTAGCTGAGCAGTTTCAATGACATAGGACTTAGCCAAGCACCCTAGGACTGAGTATTTGTGGAGGAGGAATTGAAAATACTCATTTACTCATACGAATTTATCCTGTCTCAAAAACTTGTCTGTTTCATAGTATGCAAAATAAGACAGTTCAAAGATGAATAAATAAAATTATTATTTAGTAAAATTCTCCAACTAAGAAGTGATATTTATTCCACAAGTTAGCTAGTTAGTTGACTACTGTTGTAAAAGGGAGACATACACTAGTTAAAGTCCTGCTTTTATGGAGCTGTGGTCCCTGCCCTAGGAAGAGTGGGGAGGGGTCTGTGTAGTGTACTCTACTTAGCAGGTTTCCACTTAGTATCTTCTCAGTGGAAGCAAAATGTGCTAGTGGTGATTATTTTTAAGTACACTGAGTTCTGCTGTTGTTTGTTTGTTTTATTTACTTTGCATTTTAATTATGTGTATGTATCTAAGTATGTGCACATGGGTGCAGGTGCCCACAGAGGACAAAGGCTTCAGGTTACCTGGAGCTAGAATTACAGGTGGTTGTGAGCTGCCCTATGCAGGTGCTAGAAGTAGATTTGGAGCCTTTGCAAGACTAATATACGGTCTTTACCACGGATCTCTCTCCATCTCCATTTTCATACTAAAAACCAGTACAGGTACCCATATAATATTTTCATATTAAAAGCTGATGGCTAAATTTTTGAGATTAAAAATGCTGCATCCTAAATTGTTTTTTTTTTTTAACTAAAGTTGCAATAGATAGAATTTTGTACATTCCTCAGCTCCTTTTGCCAGGATTCCCCCTGGAGCCTCCAGGATGACTGCTTTGACTCACCAGGTTGGCTTACTTGCTCACCATTCTTATGATGGGAAGACACTGAATGATTTAAAAAGTTGACTCAAGTATGAAAACTTACAGGAAATTTTACTATATATCTCTATATATCAGAAGTTCTTTCCCCAGGTCCCTTGGTTACACTCAACACTGAGTAGTTGGCATTTAAAGTCTCAGAGCATATCAGACTCTGCCACCTGTATACAAGTTGAGGGGCACAGAGAACTCTCATCTTAGAATTGATCGGGAAGTATGGTGACCCTCCTGATGGCCACTTCATTGAAGTCACTGCATTCCCAGTACCAACAAAATAGAAAATGTTTTACTTACTGCATCTCCAAGTGACTTATGAGACCATGCTTTTCAATGCTGTATCTTCTCTTCAGTTTTTCTTTATTTTGAGGGGAGGGGTTGATTTTAGCTTTTTTGTTTCTGTTTGATTTTTTTAAATTTAGATTAGAAGCAATCCTATTTTACATATCAATCCCAGTTCCCTCTCCCTCCCATCCTCTCATCCTTGCCACTAACCTCCTCCCCCTCCTTCCATGGCCCTTCCATGGGGGATCATCAAAGTCTTTCACATCATTTGGAGCAGGGCCTGGGCCCTCCCCTATGTATTTAGGCTGAGAGAGTTTCCCTCCTTGGAGGAATGGGCTCCCAAAGGAATAAATACTGGTTCCATTGCAACAAACCCCATAGACTGTCCAGGCTTGCTAACTGTCACCCAAGTTCAGGAGGCCTGTTTGGTCCTATACTGGTTCCCCAGCTGTCTGGCTGGGGTCTAGGAGCTCCCACTTGCTCAGATCAGCTGTTTCTGTGGGTTCCACTCCTCCATCTGTACTGATTTTAGCTTTTATGGGGACTCCTGAGACCTTTCAGCAGAAAGAGCAGTGTAGTGCAGGGAAGAAATAGTGACAGTGAGGAGAGGACAAGACTGTTAGCACCTCTAGGAAAAACACAAAAGAACTGGTCCTGGAGACAGAAGATAAACCACTCATCAGCATAGCTTGGCATATCTCCAGGTCAAGGGGACTTTCATTAGTGACTGGAACAACCACTGTTGGGTGCAAATTCTTGTTAAGTTTAGCTTAATAAGGATGGCTCTGGAGATGTTTTATTCTTTCCAGCGAGTGTTACCCTGTTAGTAGACACTAACAATTACTTTGAGTGACACCTGAGAGGCACTCACTCTACCCTTGCCTCATTCCTTCCCCCCATGTTTGGACAAACCAGCTTATTTTACAGGGGCGCATTCGCGTATAATTCTCTGGGACTCCAAGAGGGTATAATGTGTAAAGCCAAATAGGCTTAGTGAAGGATGTCCCTTGCTGTAAGAAATTAGGATCTTTGTTTCTAAGAGTTCATCTGTTCCTGCTGTTTTCTTCTCTACCTTAAAACAAGCGTGCTGTGCTGGGGCAGTGATCTTGATGGGATAAACAGGGGATTATGACTTTAGGGGAGTAATAGGCAGCAGGAGCAGGTGAGACTTAGAATGCTAAGATTGTTTACCTGCAGATGTTAGCACTAATAAGAGACTAGAAATAAAATGTGATTATGTAGGCTGTAGGGAGCAGAGATGCTTAGATATTTCATAAGGAATCAGCCACTTAAATGCCTGTCTGTCAGAAGGCTAAAAGAGGGCAGGTTTTTAAAGTGGTAGGGTTGTGGTCTTAGGGACACGGGGAATAGGAGTTCCACCCCCTTCCCGGAGATATTGCAGTGAGAAGAGACGGTCCTCAAATATGCTTGTGTACACTTCCCTGTAGAACTAAGAGAGAAACTATACACACCTCCCCACTGCTTGAACATTTACACTCTGAAACTCTAGGCCCAGGGCCCTTCCCTCACTATTGCTATGATTAGATAGCATGCCTGCTGTTCTTCTGCTTTCCTGACCACTAACAATTTCTGGAAACTATTTTGGTTGTTAGTGGCAGAAAAGCAAACAAACTGTTGCACTTAAACACGCAAAATTACTGATTGGTCTTAATGCAGATCCAGCAACTCCCAAGGAGAGAACTTTGCTTCTAGTGTGCCTGGAATTCAGAAGACAAAGCAATGCCACCCATACCTCCTTTCTGTCCTTCTTAGGATGTATTTTTTAATGTTTCCTTCATTTCTGAGAAGCAAAGATGGTCACTTGCAGGTGCTAGTTTATTTCTTAGAACTACAATCCCAGAAAAAGGTGTCCTGTCATCTCAAAAACAAACAAAAAACACAGAAAGGACTCTGTTATCAGCTGGTCTCGGTCTAGTGTCCACTCAGAGTTGTATGGTTGGGGGATAGTTTACCAACTACTCAACAGAATCACAGTGTAGAATAGCAATGACAGGCAGGCCAGCTACAAGGCAGCCAAATGAAATAGTCTCTCCCTACAATGAATTAACTGTACTTTCCATCTTTCTTCACCATAATCTCAGCTCACCTGGAGTCAAATCACTTACTGTTACTACTGAATTCACTCAGTGGTCTGTTAATACTTGCAGATTTGTGTATGTAAGCACACGTCTGTCTCAGTGAGGGCTCTTTTTTAATGTCTCATAACTGTGAATATGCCTCTTCCATGGATACCAATTCAGAAGATAGCTGGGAGATACGGGTTGGCATTCAATCACTCATGAGAATTTTGAGGTTGGCAAAGGCTCCAGGGACTTTTTAGGCCCCCTTGTTTTTTAAGGAGAAACTAGCTTCAGGTTTTTCTTTACAACTTAGTGCCTTCACAGTAGCCTTCCTGGGTATGTCTAGTTTGTCTGCCATGCTGATTTGTCTGTCTTTTGAAGCATGGGGCCAAAAGGATTTGCAGTAATTTGCTGTGTTATTGAGATTAGTGTATTCAGTCTCCCCAACAACAGGCAGCCAGGATGACTTTCCTAGTCACTCTTCCTTGCTGCTCCAGCTCTTGACCTCCTATTTGTTTCCTATTTTTAGGGCACTTCAGGTTCCCCTAGTATTGTCCCCTGAAGACATAAGCAGAGGACAAGGTCAGAGCAGTCAGTTGCAGTCCTTATTAGTGGCTTTGAGAAGAGGCTTTGGGGGAAGAAGTTGAAACTAATGGCTGTAATGAAATTTGGAGTTGGGCAAAGATTTCATTTCTGTGTGAGATAGTCTCCCCATTCACTACGTGTGCGTTCGGTGTACCTTTGTTTGGTTTGCGTATCATAATGGTAGCTATTATTGAAGCTCTACTGATGCCTTCAGTAGAAAAGGCTGTGTGTGAGACTTGCTCTCAGGGAACATACAGAGAAGAAAGGTCACAGTTCTAAGCATTGAATTAAGAATGCTTCAAAAAAAAAAAAAGTCCAAGCACATGAAATACTAGAGTAGAAGACATGTACTGTTTTAATATGCATCAATGCATAACTTTGGGCTCTCTGAATTTAGTAATGATGTACAAGGTTTTAAAGGATTTTTTAAAAAATCATTTGGTGTATTTT
The DNA here is from genome assembly GCF_017639785.1 of Mesocricetus auratus. NCBI lineage: Eukaryota > Metazoa > Chordata > Mammalia > Rodentia > Cricetidae > Mesocricetus > Mesocricetus auratus. The sequence goes on from NW_024429189.1 coordinate 82,357,158, forward strand.
ATTTCATATTCATGGATCACTTCAGAGTGTTACTTCTCATTTTCAGATGTTGCAAACTGGAATTTTGTACAATTTCTTGGGAAATGATATATCTCTTAAATTTAAAGATTTTAATAAAACAGTATAGTTTAAAGAAAACATTTTCTAGTAGTTTTAAATATGATTTGTAAGCATATGTTAACTAGTTTCAGATGTGTCTTGTTCTCTGACTAAATCTCAACCCTTTATTTTAAGCAAAGAAATTGTGTAATTAGTAGCTAATTGCTTTGGATATTTTGGGTATTTCAATGAGATAACTCAAAGGACAGAGAAATTAAATGTTCACAATGTTCTTTCGGCATGTGTAATCCCTTTTTACAATATCACCTAAGGACAGACCTGACAATGTAAAACTAAACAGAGACCTGTGTTGTTTTTGTGCAGTTGAAATAATAGTGTTTAAAAGTAGTTTTGGAAATGAACATCCATTTCATCTGTGGATGCAGTTTTGTTGAGTTTTGGGATGAAATGACCAGATGACCACTGAAGCTCTGGAAATAAAAATAGCCAGTCCTCCAGGTGCTTTCAGACAGGTGTCCCCCTACCAATCACACAACATGAAAAAGAGCACTCTTCAGAAGCATTACACATGATCCAGATTAATTATTGACATAATTAAGAATGGTGCAATGTTGTGGGAACAAAGTGGGACTTGGTTGACATGGGCTCTCTATTTGCTATTTGGAAAGTTCAGGTCCTGGTGGACAACTTAATTTCTCTGGGCTTCTTTTAAGATATATAAATTAGAATGTGGGACTAGTTGTCAATAAGACTTTTCTAGCACAGAAATACTGTTTCATGAGGCTATGGTTGTGTTTAATTCTTCTTTTTGTAGATATGAAAGCTGTGTGCTTTTAAGTGATAATATTCCTATATTTATGTGGATGATGAAACCTTGGACCGTGAGATTAATGAGTTTAGGGGCTGTGAAATGCATAGGTTTATGCATGCGCCTTTCTGCCTGTCTGCTGTGTTCACTGAGTGAGGCTGGTAGGCAGGGTAGGGCGAGTGTACGAAAGTGCAATTTCAGATTGTTGCCCTCACTTTTCTCCTCTCTTAACTAATACTATTTTTTGTATCCTTTTTCTTTGACAAGACAGCATATATTTCAGACATCTGGTTTCATCTAGGGAGAGTCAAGAATCCTAAGTAACTAGTTAACTAAAGTGTGTGTGAAGCAGAAGAACCCACATGAAATGCATGGCTCTTAGGGGAAAATGTAGATTGCACACATGTCTAGTAGAGGGGAAATCTGCACCAATTAATAGTCAGATAAGAGGTAGGAATGTGATCATGACTACCCAAGTGGTTGGAGAACCACTACATCGGGGATATAAAATAGAAGTGTTATAGCAGTGAGGGTTTAGTAAGTAAAGAAAGGGCATTTCAGATGTTTTCAATAACCTCTTATTAAAGAAAGCAGTGGTAAAGACTCAGTTACTGTAGGATCAACTTGGCAGATACTGAGAACATGGAAGGAGGAGAAAGGAGAGGGGGAGGGAAGTCAGACAAACCGACTGAGACCTTATATCCCTTGGTACTTTGGAATTTTCCACAAGAGGATAGGAACATTCCCTAGCTTCACTAGTGTGTTTGGAACTTGAAATTTTCACATTAGAGACGCCATGCAGGTGCAGTTGCAAGTGCAGGTGCAGTTGCAGTGTAGTGAGTAGACTATGGGTCAGCTTTAAAGCAGTTTGACTGCACTGGTAGGTTGGGTTGCTTGGTGACCTTTGGGGGGAAAATTTTTTTTTGGCTGCTGTCAGAAACATAATCATTTTTCTTTCTGAAACAAATTTTAACATCTACAAAGGCTAGGATAATTTTAATAAAATGTCATCTATCTTTTTTAATGTCAACCAGCTTTTAAAACGATTCATCACTTACCTAAAACATTGCCCGAAACATTAGGGTTGATTTGAATAAATACCTTTTCCATTACCGTTTCTCATAGAGTAAAGTTGAAAGGTAGTGACTTTCCCAGTGTGGTTGTATAGTTCAATTTCAAAAATTCTTTTGTTTTATAATTAAAGTTAGTTTGATTTGTATTTCATTATTTCAAAAGCATGAAATTTTATTTTATTTTGTTGTATTCCCAGGAGAAATACAAAATCTGAGTAAAAATACCAACTTCTAACAGCATCCCACTTAGATATCTACTTTAATGTCTTGTCTTCTCATTAAAGCTTATTTATGTTTAAAACACTGACCTTTCAGGATATACACAAGAATGCTCTAAAATGGAGTTTCTCAACACTGGCCATGAAACCACTGTCTTGGGCTGACAAATGGATTGGAAATAAGCTACCCAACACTGGGAATGGGCCATTAATTTTAATCAAAGTTGATGCAGGAAGGCCAATGGGATGCATGACAATGTCAACAGCCCAGTAGGTGTTAAGAGACCACTCAGCCTTCCTTGTTACTTGGTTGAGCCATTAGTTGAGGTTGGGTGAAGACAGAAAGCCATGCCTGGAATTGAATGACCAGGTCACTCCAAAATCTAATGGAGAACTCTCCGTTTCAAAAATCACATTGTAATGTCATTAGAAGTCAAGGGCAGCATTTAGAAAATACTGGGAGGGAGGGAGGTGTGTGTGTGTGTGTGTGTGTGTGTGTGTGTGTGTGTGTGTGTGTGTGTGTGTGTGTGTATGTGTGTGTTTAAATCAAGCATCCTTGTTAATTTCCCCAACCTTATCTAGGTTCCTATTTCCCTGCTTTCTTCCCCTCCAATGGCCATCATTGATATTTACAGAAGAAACTGAAAAAGATAGGGAAAATATCTTCGAGCCTGTTTGCTTTCCTGAAGTATATGCTGCAGACTGTCAAACTCTTAACTGCCAGACACAGTTGTATACCTAAGGAACTAAGCAAGATGACTAATTGTGCAATCTCCTTTTTCCCCCCTTTTCTTATGTATGGGAACAGTTTTATGAATTGAAACTAGAGTTTCTTGATGGCTTTAAGAAAGCATTTATTTCCTGCTTGCAAAGGCACGGTGTTTCTGCCTTACTGTAAACTGTCAATATTGACTGCTGACACTAGTGGATCCCGTTTCTTCCCTTCAGTAAGTATATTTACTTTGAGAATTTTCAATTACCTAAAAAAAAAAAAAGGTAGCTCCTGACAGTTTGGATTAATGATGTTTATAATAAAGACATAAAAATGCAAAAAGGACAAAGAAGCATTCTTATATCTCTGATTCAGGTTTGGGAAGAAAATTCATTTGTTCTGATATGGCATTGCACGCATAAGAAAGACACGTATGGCTGCATTAGTAATTTTTCCACATATTTAAGTAAGAAAAGCAATTATATTGCTGTCTTTTTAATGGAGTGCCGCAATAAATGATAGTGTTTGCTCTTCCTGCAGATGAAGATCAGCTCCGTGCAAAGGGCTATGACAAAACACCAGACTTCATCTTACAGGTGCCAGTTGGTAAGTTCTTGAGCTTGATATGCATCTGTGTAGAGAGGGGACTGACTTTCAGATGTTACTATTAGCAGCTGTTTTCAGGGTAGCTTATCTTTCTAACACCGTGTGGAAATGGGTAAAACCATTGGAAACGCTATCTTAAATCATCTCGTAGTTGGTTCAGAAGAAGCCTGTGTCTCAACCCTTTGCCATGTATTGAGGAATGGCCATGCCTCCTAACAGGCATTATGAGATGCCATTTTCAACTTATTTCTCTAGATTTTGAATTTTTAAAACACAGTTTTGCCACACAGCCAGGCACACTTTGGTCTTCTTGACATGGCACTTGTCTAGCGGCAGACCAGCATCTTGAGCACTAAGAAAGGGGGTTTTGAAGAATGGGGTGAAGACGACAGGATGAGGTGGTGGCACCCGTGTGCCTGGCCATGAACTCACACAACGTGCTGTTTTGTAATTATGCCCACAGTGAATGGCAGAGGCTAAACCCCTGCTCACTAATGTGAAGCATAAAGAGGCCAGTGCATAACCGAGGATTTTCAATCTTCCCTCTCCTTTGCCATGTATTAGTAATGCTTTGTCCCTTAGCTGTGGAAGGGCACATAATTCACTGGATTGAAAGCAAAGCCTCATTTGGTGATGAATGTAGCCACCACGCCTACCTGCATGGCCAGTTCTGGAGCTACTGGAATAGGTAAGGTCCCATTATTTTTCTCTTAAGATAAACGATACTCAGCTGAAGTCTCATTAGAAAAAAATATTTTGTTTAGCTGGTAAAAATGCTAGGAGCCTTTTTTCCCATAGTAAATATAGACTCTGATTAATGTATTCATTTCAGATAATTTAAACTTCTCTGCCTTCATGATGTTGTTTCATTTTTTAAAACTTAAAATCTGTGCTTAAGGTCAAAACTGGTATAGTTTATTTCCTGCTTTACAGTGATTACATTAGTGTCACTTAAAATACGGATAACAAGCTGGATTTTTATCCTTTTGATGCGGAATGTATGCTTTCTTTTAGACTATAAAAATTTTTTTATTTTTTTATTTTTTTTTTTTGGTTTTTACGAGACAGGGTTTTTCTGTTTTGGAGGCTGTCGGTCCAGCCTGGCCTCGAACTCACAGAGATCCGCCTGCCTCTGCCTCCCGAGTGCTGGGATTAAAGGCGTGCGCCACCAACGCCCGGCTAGACTATAAAAATTAATTTATTATCAATCTCTGAAGACAATATCTGAACCATATGAAAGATGAAAATGTCTTACATTACAACAGTAGTGAACAGTTTACCGACCAATTTCTATAAGCATCTTGATGAGATAGAAATCTCTACAATTTAAGAGGTGCAAGTGGGAACAGATGTATCAAATACCTGCTGTGTGCCTAGACCTGAAAGTTATTTCAGTTGGTCCTTACAGAGAAGTTACAAGTGTGTGTGTGAGGGGTCATATGTGAGGGCATGTCTCTGGTACATGGGTTCATGTGAATATGTGCAGGAGTATTATACATATGTGGGAGTGTGTGTGTGAAGGCCCAAAGTTGACACTGGGTGGTTTTCCAGAGCAACTCACCACTTTATTTATTGAGGCAAGGTCTCACTGATACTGGAATTCACTGACTCCAGCTTGTTCTGGGGATCTCATCTCTACCTCACAATTGCTTGAGATCCAGGCAGCAATCGTGCCTGCCTGGCTTTGACCTAGATGATGGCAATCTGAATTCCAGTCCCAACATTTGTGTAGCAACACTTTTCCACGAAGCCATCTTCTCAGCCAAGAAGGTACTTTTATCCCCATTATATAGAAAAATAAACTGAGACTCAAAGAAAGGAAGTAATATGCTATCTGCTACTTATCACAGGCCTGTACTTATCTCTCTCCCCTATCCATTCCATTTCCAAAACAAGTCATTGTCATCTGCAGTGCAACTGTTGAATCCTTTTTTTTTTTATGATTGCATTCTTGTTTTCACAACATGTGTTTTCCTCCATGAAAACAAGAGATGGGTCAGGTGGCAGCCTTTCTAAATTAACCGCACTCCTCTGTCGTTGGCCAATAGTAAGAATACAGTAATAAGTTGACACATGCCTAGATCATTAAGGAAGGAGATGGTAGCATCTGCAGGCAACAAACAGTGTGGGGTGTGGGTGGGAGGCTATCGAATTTGGCATTATATTGTTACTCAGCTTTACAAAAGGCCAGCAGATCTCGCCCGTGGCAGCTGTGCTAAACTACGCCTACTCTTCGCCATGGTAACAGTGATCATGACAAAATGCTGAATGTAATGGCCTTCTTGATTTTCTTGTGTAATTGTGCGTAGCATCCAAGCTTTACTTTACAGGGATGGAGGAGAAAAGTGCAAAATGTTTTAGAAATCAATGCTGCTTCAGCGTTTCCTGTGTTTTATTCAGCCATTATTCAAATTAGCAGTAATGTGGCAAATTGAATTTTAGATTTTTTAGTGATTTTCTGATGAGTTTGAAATAGTAAAGAAAGCATCATTTTTGATAGTATAGGGAAAGCAATGACAAGAAAATCAAATGACCTAAGTTTAGGGTTACTAAAGGATTAAAAACAATTGATCATGTGAATCACTGTGCATTGAGACTGTGTTCCCCTCGTAGGTTCTGAGCAACAAATACAAGTTCAGTTTCAAATAAGAAAGCTCAATTTCAAATGCCCAAATCATATCTTCATTCTAAAACAACTCAACCCTCAAGTGCCCACTATGACCTCACACCACTCAAAATCACATCAATAATCTAGTCACCTCCATGGGAAACCTGTGGAGAGCCGACATAGCTGAGGTGGGCATGAGTAGTCAAGAATTTCCTTCAGTTTCTGTCCAGTTAGGTCAGGTTTTGTTTTGTGTTTGTTTTATTTTGTCATGTTTGATACTGGTTCTCAACTATGTAATCTGGGCTGGCCAAAACTCACCATGCAGACCTCTAACTCACAGAGATCCACCTGCCTCTTCCGCTAGAGTACTAGAATTTATGGTGCATACCACCAACCCCACTCCTTTGGGATTTTTAAAAATTATTTTTATTGCATTTTATTTTTTATTCAATATTTTACCTTAAGTATTGTTTAACATATTCTTTGAACATATTCTTTAAATGTACACCGGCAAAGCAGGCATAATTTATGTAGAGCATGTTACATGATGAGGAAAGTTAGCCTCGATTTTAAATATTCATGATCATTCAGGGAAGACATACCCTACAGGTAGTCACCAGTGCTGCCAAATGTCTGCAGGTAACCAAAGAAATGAAATTAGTGCCAAAGTGCAAAGCGGAACACCGAGGCTTTTCCTTCAATACAAACGGTGTGTTGTAATACTGTAGTGATTAGAATAGATTTACCAGTGGCCCAGAATTTGACCCAAGGCAATGTTACTCGTCTGTGAATGTATATTTTGTGAACATACACATAACAGGTGATAAAATTCTCTGCAGTAGAAGAAATTCTTTAGAAGAGGTTGGCATTTGAACTAAACTGGTGTGTGTGTGTGTGTGTGTGTGTGTGTGTGTGTGTGTGTGTGTGTGTGTGTGTGTGAGTGTGTGTGTAAGGGAGATCTCTAGTTAACAAGAAAACCCATATGAATCTATTTGTTCACACCTTTCGGGGTAATGATTGGATTTTCATGTAAAAGCATTCAATTCATATTTTAAGACAATTTTTATAACCTCATTTTCCCACACCAGTAATTGCTGAATTTAGATTGACATTTTCATAAGACTTTTCTTTATTAATATAAGCCTTCAGCAGTTTTTGAAAGTTGGTCATTCACTCCATCTTTACTAAAACATTAGATTTTCTTGTCTTCCATGATGTCTTTTTTCTCCCCTTAGTACCAGAAGCTTCCCTGGTCTTTTTCACTGGTTCTTCTTCCTGGCCTCTAGGTAAAAGGGCCCTAGGACTTAGTGCCCACCCTTCTTGTATCTGTGTCCATTGCATGGATAGTCCCTAAGATGTTTAATTGGGTCATGTAGTATTATATACTACTTCTATGTTGGTTTCTGCTAATGTTGACTTCCAGCCCTAACACTGCCTGAGATGAATTTCTGCTTGTCCTTTATGTACTACGTGTCTTAAATTTTACATGCATAAAACTAAACTCTTATTTTTTTTCCTTCAAGTTTGTTATTCTTCCATCCTTAACTAATGGTGCCACAATTTGCACTCAGTTCAAAAATCTAAGTTTTACCACAGATCCATTAGCTCTGTTTTCACTGTGTCTCAAGCTATGTATTTATTACTGTCTTACCTACAGTTGCCTCAGCACCCAGTAGTATCTCTTGGGCAATTACTCTAGCTTTCAAAACTGATTTCCTCAGGTCCATCTTACAGCCCTGCGGTCAGCTTTTCATATCCCAGTCTTGAAAGTGTAAATTATATTGTGTTCTTTCTCTGCTCAAAACATTTTAGTGCCTTTCTGTCAACAGTTAAAATAAAATTCCAACTCCTCTCTGATACCCCGGACCCTCTGCATGATCTGCCCACCCTCCAGCTCGATAGTAGATACATACACCTCTCCCCAATAGCCCTTTTATTGTTAAATTCTTACCATACCTATTCTTGGTTTTCCTTGAGTCTTGTTCCTTGTTTGTACTTCAAAACCTACTGTGGTTCATTCTTTTGCCTGGAAGTTTCTTTGCTTGGTTCTACACTTAACTTTCTTCATGTGACAGTCAGACCTCAGCTCATTTTCCATCCTTGGAAGGACATTCTTGACCACCCAATCTAAGCTGTAAGTTCCTCAGTCAGTTATGTCTCTGCGCAGGGCTTTAGTACTCCAAGAATGAGTGGATGGATGGATGGATGAATGAATGAATGAAAAGTAACGAAAACTGCTATATAAAACTGTTCAAGAGCACATTCCATTTTATACTGTTATTTTGAAATGTCTTTTCTCTCTCATTGCTTTGATATCAAACTTTAGAAACTTGCCTTGCCTTAATTCACCTTTAAAAGATTTAAATCCTGTGATGCAGTTCCTTTTCCAAAATAGCATGTACTGTCTGCAGAACATTTTCTGTCTTGACTAATTCCCAACATGCTCCCTTCTGCTTCTCTCTAGTCAAATAGCTAGCCTTTGAGAAGCAGCATTTGGTCCACAATACAACCACAAAATGTGGAATGCTACCAGAAAACATTTCTTTGTGAAACCAACACTCAGAAGCCTTCTCCTCCTCTTTGTGTAGTTGTGAAGTGAATTCTTTGACAGTTTGGCTTGCGTTGTTAAGTCTACTTTCATGTTGGGATGACAGACAGTGGAAGAAAGCAGTTCTACAGTTGAAAGCCAGATTCTTTGCTTGGTTCTAACCTACTGCCCATCAATGGAGTAGGAGAATGAAAAGCTTGACAGAGAGGGACCCGTATGCTATGGTGACCAGTGTCCAACAACTACTGATTAAGAGCATGAAAGTCACACGTAGGTTCGGGCCTTCTGCTGTTCTTGGTATCTTCAGGCACACTGTCATCCTGCCATCACAGGCATCAATCTTAAAAGTGCATTTAATAGGTAAGTTTTTCAGAGACCATTGAAGCTGACTGGCTGGAAACAATGAGCTTCTATGTGCTTGAACTTAGCCTTTCACAGGAGACATCCTTGAAGTTATGGAAGGAATAGGTTCTGTTGGTCTTATGCTTGGAAACAGCTTGTCTATCCTCAGAACCCCTTGTTTTCTCCTCAAGAGATTGGAAATGATAATACCTTTCTGACCCAGTTATTGAATACCTGTGAAGTGCTTTCATACTTGCTTGTAGTCAACACATGTTAGTCCTCCTCTGTCTTTGTTACATGTCACTGTCTAGAGGAATTTGAAGGTATTGGCACTAGACGGTTTGGATCGTCTTCTTTGACAGATAAACTCCTTACGTAACTTTAGTGCTCAGCTTGGCTGACATCTCCTTAGGAAAACTTGGTGCCTTTAGAAGGACACATGTCTGTATTATGCTGATGATTCCATAGCAGTTATCAAACATTATAATTGCTGTTTGCTTGTCACCCTCTTCAAGTTAATGCTGTCTAGTTGTTCTATCTTTAAATTCTCAGAGATTGGCAGAGTGCCTGTCACACAGTAGGTGATCAGTGGATAGTTATTCATTGTATGACTGTGTGATGGATAGACTCACACTTAACAGGCAACAATAATTTAAATCAACTGTTAAGGATTATATGAGACATAGTGACATTAAACCATAATTGGTTCAATTTTTTTTCTTGAGAATACCAGCGTCAGAACAATGGAAAATGTCTCATTTTCTAAAACATTTTTATATACTTTATAGATGAACAAGCTTTTATAGCCCTATTTTAGAGAAGTATCATAACTATTTTATGATTTTTAAAGCAGGCAATGAAAGGTAACCACATGGCAAATGCATTTTGTAAAGTTTTTCAGGTAAATATTTATAGTTGTTTGTTTTGTTTAGTTAAAATAGGATCTTACTCTACAGCCCAGACTGGCCTTGAGCTTGAGATAGTCTTCCTGTCTCAGCCCCCTGAGTGCTGGGATTACAGTTATGGTTCTTCTCACCCAGCTTCATATTGATGACTTCCTTTCCTCAAATTTTTTACTTCTTGGGTTTGAAGTTTGACAAATGGCTTGAAAACCTAGTAGAGAACAATTAGTTTCTTAGAGATGAGAGAGAGAGAGAGATATGAATTAAAGCCTGTTTCCTGCATGTCCATATTTCAATTATCCATCAAGTCAACAGACCTGAAAGAAAAGATTCTATTGTGCTTGAAGATTTGCAAGTTGAAGTTTGTGTTTAGAATTCTCACACTCCTTGTAGTCCCAGGCTGTTTGTAGCAGTGCAGGTACAGGTAGCCCCACTACCCTGTCTTATCCCTCTTCTCGCTTCACCTGGAAAGCTGTCAATCATAACCCAACCTGCACAGCCCTGCCCCATGCGCATTTCCACAAATCCATGGCCTCAGGCAGAGGGAAGGGTATCTTGGCTCCCTAATTAGTACATTTTGATTCCCTTGCAATGAAGAGCACCACATAAATAAAAGGGGCTGGGAGACAGAGATTGGGTTCCTTTGGCCTTGTAGAGTCCTCTCTGTGTGAATTGGATGCAGACTGAATGGGACTAGAGCATCTTCTCAGTTTATGTTACTGGCATTATCCCATCTTGATTGGGTCTGAGGGACAATATCAACGGAAGCAATGTGTACATTTTGTGTACTGGCATTAAGGTATGTGGAGATGAGCATCGGGGGGAAATAGGACCTAAATCACATTGTTGTACTTCTTCAGAGATTAAGAGCCAGGTTCCATCTGTCAGAGTTTTGAACGTTTGGCTCCAGAGAGTCTACTCTCCTACAGGCAATGCTAAGCTAATACCTTCTGCCACAGAAATCGATTTGAGTTCATTTCTTCCCTCTCAGGGCTTTTTAAAGATCAGTTATTTGTTCAATGGTCTGGTGATTGCTTTCTCTGGTCAGCGATAACCTGAGAGGAGGCATTTGGAACAAGGCCGCCAGGCAGTCAGAGGCAAAGAAGGTATGTTACAGAGGATGACCAGAGTTTTTCTTGTATTAAGATACTTTCAGGAAGCCTGCAATTAGTCAAATCACAGATTTCCAGTTATTTCAGTCTTGTTAAAAGCAAGGCTGTTCACATCTGTCGTAAGTTGGAGTTTGTGCCTCAGCAATAGAAGCTCGTGCAAACCTTCAATTACGGCAGCCTCTGAAGGCGCTTCAGCAGTACACTAACAAGCAGTCATCAGCAACAAGAGACAGATTGACTAATAATTAGCCAATGCGCTGGAGAGGACTTCTGTGAAGGTAAAATATAATAATTTGCCTTCCCATCTCTCATGTTGGAGTTGCTTGTAAGATATTGACATCCCATTGTTCGACAAATACTGGACACTGTTATTAGCTAGAGCAACCTCAAAATATTTAATAAAGATGAGGAAAGTGTTTTCTGTGTACTTAGTACCTTCATGAGAATGTTTTCTCAGAGTAGTCAAACCATTTCATCTGCACCTGGAATGTAAATCACAAGGCTTGCCCCGGCAAGGAGTTTGCACAGTGCACCATCATTCATGGTTTGCAATGATGACTTTAGAAGCAGACCTAAGCAAAGAAACAGAAATGTTGTCTTGGGCCTTTCAAGTAGGATTTGCAACAAAGACATGGTTGTTGCCAGCTTGGGAAGAGTTCAAACAAAGGACTAAAAGAAAAGAAAACAAGTCTGTTAGGAAATGTCCATGGGACACAATTTCTTTACTTACCTAGGTACCTATGTGTCTGATTGCTACCTTTAAGCACATTGAGGAGTGTTCTGAGGGAGACATATTGGCCAATTTCACAAAGCCAGGGAAGAATGAAGTGTTGAAACGATAGCTCTTCCTGCTGACCCCATGTAATGGAGTTCATCTGTGTCATGCAGGGTTCAGAAATGTTATGTCAAACCAAATCAACAAAGAAAGAATGGAGTGGCCATCAAAGAATGCAAAAATGCCATTATGATCTAACCACACAGACAGGTGAGAGAAGGGTGACAGTGTGCTGATAGAAAGTGATGACTACAGGGGAGTTAGACCAACATCCTTTCTGTGTGAAGACCCTTTCTGTAATGAATTCTGTAAGCAGAGGATCAGGCTGAAATGGATGTAAACTTTACCTTATACTCATATCACATGGAAAGAAAGCATTTTGCTCTTCATTTCTCTGATAGGGTCTTGGTATAGCCGGTCTTTTTTTGGGCCACCAGCTCTCAAATCGTGACATGGAGACTTTTTATTAATGAGAAAAACCTGCCCTTAGCTTAGACTTGTTCTCAACTATCTCTTAAAATTTAATTTAACCTATTTATACTAGTCTATGTTCTGTAACATGGCTCGTAACCACTCCTTAGTACCATACGTCCAACTTCCTCTGCATCTGGCCAGCGAATCTCTGAGCCTCAGATTCTTTCCCAGAGTTCCTCTCTCTTCCAGGAAGTCCTGCCTATCCTCTCCTGCCTACCTATTTGGCTGTTCAAATCTTTATTAAACTAATCAAAAGGTACCTTAGGCAAGTGAGAAAGGGCAGAGACTTATCTTCACACAGTATACAAAAAGATTATACGAACATCTGGGCACTGGGAAATGTATTTTATTTTGAAAACCTTAAAAAAAAAAAACCTTTTGAAAGCCTACACCCAGTATTGAATTACTGGCCTAGCCTTGATTTTTTTTTAATTAGGTGTCTGTGTATGGGTATGTGAATGTGAATGTAGTACCCATAAAAGCCAGAGGTGTCAGATATGAGCTGTCCAACCTGAGTGCTAGGAACCAAACGTAGATCCTCTGCAAGAGCAGTGAGTGTTCTTAGCCTTTGAGCCATCTCTTTAATCCACCAAATGGGGGTCTGATCTTATATATTAGGATGCACTGGTTCCAAGCAGTGAATGTATTCAGGCAATGCCAGTGCCATAGGCATGCCAGCTCTATCCTTGAGTGGTTGACAAGTGAGGTTTAGTGTAGTGAATTACAGAGACAGCACCTGAACCCTGGTCTTCCTATGAATTCTATAGTATGTCCTTTCATTCTACCTTGGAGCTTCATAAAAGTTTTGATGAGAAGTACTAGATAGAACTTTGTTGGTTAGTGGGCACGCTAAGCTGAAGCTAAAAACCTCTCCAACACATGAAGTCTGAGGACTCACCTCCATGTGAATGAAAAAAAAAAAAAGAGCTAGGTATTTTGTCTTGCCCAACAGCCTTGTACTGTATTCAAAATAATCTATAGAGTCAGTGTAAAAGCCTGTCATTGTTCCCACTCATCAGAATACAGTAACCCCTGAATTGTTGGAAGTTCAAGGCCACAGAATTGAGTTGATTTGTATATGACCAGGAGTTTAAATTTAGGAAATAAGTTGACTAAAGGCTGTTTGTTAGAAAACAATACAGAGAAACCCTGTCTCGTAAAAACCAAAAAAAAAAAAAAAAAAAGAAAGAAAGTGTATATTTTTAAATGTTTAAGTAGAGTTCCTATTTGATTCTGAATTACAATTTGCTCCAAATAAAAAAGGCAAATATTAAAACAGGCTTTTGTCAGGTTTATTTGACATAAAGTACCCATATTTGAAGTTTATAGTTGGATAAGTTGGATATGTATACTAAGCTTGGCTAGCACCCTTGAGCATAACCCTTTTCCTAGATAGCCCTTTCACAGATGCCTATTCAAGCCCACTGCCTGCCTTTGTTACTATTGGTTAGGTTACATTTTTCCTACATCTTTCGGCTCTGTTTCTATTCTTCCTTTTTTCTTTTTCTTTTTATTTATTTGTTTAGTTTTTGGCTTTTAGTGTATATGTTTCTGTACCTTTTTTTATATACTTGCATGCACGCATGCTCGCATGCACGCACACACACACACACACACACACACACACACACACACACACACACACACAGAGCAGTTATTTCAAGGTGCAGTACAGTTGCTGAATTGCCAGTAGTTCCTAGAGCACATTCAGTTGCTGTTGTTGTACTATTATTTGTGTCCACTAACCTGTGGATACTTAGTTTCTCATTCTAGCAATTAAAAATAAACTTATGATATGCAATTAAAAAAAAACCTTTAGGTGACTTCATTGCTTTTAAGTAAATACCTACAAATAAAATGGTTGGGACATGCAGTGGGTATATTTTGATTTATGAAAGAATTAATCTGTGATCACCCAAGGATTATACCTTTCTCCATTCCCACACGCTGACTGCTTGCTGTGAGTGCTTGCTGTCTTCCTAATCGCTTGATATGCTCAGTCTTTTGCATAGGACTTTCCAATACTTGTACCTCACCATGGTATCAATTGCATTTTTGTGATATCACATTTACAAGTTTTATAGACTTATTTGCCATCAGTTTGTCTTTGGAGACACTGTTGCTTCTTTTGTAATCTGTATGCCTTCATTTCTTATTTATTACTTTCTTGTGCTAGCTAGAGTTCCCACACAAAAATGATTGGTGATGACACATACATCTCTAGTTTGCTATAAATTTCAGATGAAAATTACTCTACCATTAAGATGTTAACTCTAGATTTTTGCAAATACTTTTTATCATATTGAGGAAGCTTCCTACTATCCCTAATTTTCTGGGCATCTAATTAAAAGTGAGTGTTGGATATTTTTCAAAATACTTCTGTGAAGATGACCATATTTCTTTGAAACTGTGTGAAGTATAGTGATTGACTTGGGGTGTCAAGCCAACCAATCTTGTCTTCTTGAAATAAGGTAAGTTTAGTCAGCAAGCAGTAACTTTTCATATAACTTATGTTTAACTTTGTAAACTTACTAATTTCTTGAAATAAGGTAAGTTTAGTCAGCAAGCAGTAACTTTTCATATAACTTATGTTTAACTTTGTAAACTTACTAATTTCTTGAAATAAGGTAAGTTTAGTCAGCAAGCAGTAACTTTTCATATAACTTATGTTTAACTTTGTAAACTTACTAATTTCTTGAAATAAGGTAAGTTTAGTCAGCAAGCAGTAACTTTTCATATAACTTATGTTTAACTTTGTAAACTTACTAATTTCTTGAAATAAGGTAAGTTTAGTCAGCAAGCAGTAACTTTTCATATAACTTATGTTTAACTTTGTAAACTTACTAATTTCTTGAAATAAGGTAAGTTTAGTCAGCAAGCAGTAACTTTTCATATAACTTATGTTTAACTTTGTAAACTTACTAATTTCTTGAAATAAGGTAAGTTTAGTCAGCAAGCAGTAACTTTTCATATAACTTATGTTTAACTTTGTAAACTTACTAATTTTGCATCAGCATTCATGAGTACTAGAGATCCATTTTGATATTTAAAGGATTACTGGTCCTACAGTATGAATATGAGTTCCTCCTCTTCAGTTTTCAGGAAATCTTTTGCGGAGTTGTCAGTTGTGTTAAGCTTCAAACACAGTTGCCCAGCCATCTGGACCTGAGGTATACTGTTGTTCTGTTGTTGAAAAGTTTTATAACTTTGAAATCACTACTTATTTCGTGATTTTAGGACTTTGTCTTTCAGAGAATGTGTCTTTTATCTAAGATGTAGAATGTACCAGTGTAATCTTGCTTAAAACAGTCCCTCATTATTTTAATACTTGTCAACTTTTTTATACCACCTTTGTTAGTCCTGCTATTGAGATCTGTGTCTTCTCCCCCCTCCCAGTCAATCTGCCTAAAAGTTCTTTTGATTTTTGTTTTCCCCCAAAAAGATGAATATTTGATCAGCTGATTTGTTTACATAATGACATTTTCCCCTCTTCCATTGGATTCTATTCATTTTCTTTATTTCCCTTAATTTCAACCTAATTTTCTCTTTCCTCTGGTGATTGAGGCTTTCTTAGTGTAGGCATTTGGTTGCTACTGAGTACCCTGTAATCAAAGCTGTGTCCTTTCCCTAAAGTTTCATACACTGTGCTTTCAACTTTCATTTTCATTCAAACCATGTATTTTCTACTTTTCTTTCTTTTTTGTTGTTGTTTTGGTTTGTCTTCTTGAGGCAATATGTTATTATGTAGCAGGATCCCCTAGAACTAATTCACTATGTATTTTGTTAAGGCCAGCCTCCAACTCACAGTCCTCCTGCCCATATATCTCATGAGGACTAGGATTGTAAACCTCTGTCACCCCACTTGCCTGTTAATCTCTCTTTTGACTCACAAACTATTGGTTCCCAATATTTGAAGCACTGTTATGTAGCCCTCTGTTACCGGCATCAGATTTCATTCTATTGATGTTGGAAAGCAAATTTGAATTCTTTTACATTTACTGAAATTGACTTTACTGTCCAGACCACTGCTATCTCTTCTCTGTATCCATTGTAAAAGAAAGTGCATGTATGTCTTTGTCAAGTGATGTCGGGTGAATTTCAGATGAGTTTCAATTAGTGAGTGATGAGTATTTTTCAAGTTTTGTATTGTAGCCTCCCCTTACCTGGAGTTTTTCCTCCTTGGTTTCTGAGACCCATGGTATGATAGTAGGAACTAAATTATTTGAGAAATAACCAGTTTATAAGTTTAAGTTATGTGCTATTCTATGTGGAATGGTAAAATTCACCCCATCCTCACCATCTTGCTCATGATGTGAACGATGCCCCTCCATCCAGTGCATGCCTGCTATGCACCATACATGCCCATTAGTCATTTAAAAGCCATCTTGAGTGTTAGCTTGACTGTTGAAGTATCTTGCTTTTTATGTCCAAGTGACGCTTATTTTACTTAGTATGCCCCCACAGTGCAAGAGTAACAATGTAAGAGAGGCACTAGGGCAGAAAACAGGAAAGGCTGGCATGTGTGGCAGGTGATGCTGCGGGGTATAAGGAAGCATCATGCATATAGGCTTCAGCACTTTGTTTGGTTCTGGGCATCCTGCATCATGAACACATACCCAGCATGGAATCGGGGAACATCATGTACCTTTCTTTCCATTTCTGCATTTATAAGTACTCTGCTGAGGCAGACTCACTCACGGTTTTGGGAATTCACTGTGTGTACCTTGTTCATTCCTTTTCTTGCTGTGGCAGAATAACTGACAGAGCAACTCCAGGGAAGAAGAATTTGCTTCCATGCAGAGGTTCAGAGGTTTCAGTTCATCCTGAAGGGGTGTGGGAGAGCAGCTCACATCATGGTAGACAGAAAGCAGAGAGAAGTCAGGAAGTGCTTCATGTAGGATGAGCCCTGCAAAGACACCCATAGTGATCTACTTCTTCCAACCAAACCCCACCTTGTGCTGCTACCATCACCTACCAGTAGACTCTTTAGATCTTGGATCCACCAGTGGATCCTTCCATTCAGTAAGTATGAGCATTTATCCAATACCCCATAGAGACCTGCTTTACTAATGCCCCAGCATGTCTCAGTCCACTCAAGTTGACACTCACAACTCTCACCAGCTCTGCACTCCTGGTCCTCTGCTCTGTAAACTCTAGACGTTGTTCACCCCATCCTCTATCCTACAGTTCCTCAGTTAAGGAGCCACTGGGCTTCACACGCTCTGGAAATTATCTCCTAAGCAGTAAGCTGGGGTGATCAAAGCAGTTACCTCTTCTCTTTCTGCCATTCGTGGATCACAACCCATGTCTCATCTCAGACTCTGATCACAAAACAGAAGTGTATACATTCTACTTTGTAGAAGAATTCGATTTCCCAAATCAACAAGTAACTAGAGACTGGCCATTTGCCACCCTAAAGATAAATTCAGTCTCTGAATTCCTTATATCCATTAATACAAGCCATCTGCCTGCTGTCCCTGCCCTCTTCCTTGCATTCCTTCAGTCTCCTCTTTAGGGCTTGTGTGAATTCCATTTTCACTTCTTCTCCCGCCTCAGTCACTCAGTTTCTTGATTTGCTCTCCCTTATTTTCTGACACAGGTTCCGCAGCTATACTTGATAACCCTGCTTGCTTTCCTTAATTTCTCTTTTCCATTGCCTTCCTATGTGTTGCTAGCAGCTGTGGTGATTACCACAACCCCCATTTGAATTTAGTTTTTGCAACATACATAATATCTCATTCAAGGCTCACCAGTTAATACTACTTGCTGCTCTTGCAGAGCACCTGAGTTTGGATCCAGCACCCATGTCAGGTGGCTCACAACCACATATAATTCCAGATCCACAGATCTCTCTCTCTCTCTCTCTCTCTCTCTCTCTCTCTCTCTCTCTCTCTCTCTCTCTCTCTCTCTCTCTCTCTCATACATAAGTAAATTAAAATCTTTTAAAAATACTTCAATTTAAAGCAAAGTCCCTCGTTGAATAAAGAGAACCCTATAAGGATTCATAAAGGTCAGAAGCTAATGTAAATAAGATTCTATCTTGATCTTACTTGATGGCTTCAACTGTGATAATTTGAAGGCACTCTAAATTGATTATGGTTAGGAAAGTGAAGCCATTCTTTGTGGGTTATAGGCTACTGGGTAAAACCATATTGAACTCCACAATAGCCTATAATACTTAGTTAGTTCTCTCATTGACTTTCAGTAAATGTGAAATGAATATCTTCACCACTAAAAATTCCTCTTGCAACAAGTTCTAGCCAGCGGGTTCATTTGTAGTAGTAACATTGATGTCTGATTAAACTCTAGAATGTGCATCTTAAGTAAGTGAAGTCCAATCTTGTCTTCAAGAAGTTTAATTCAGACAGGTCAGAAAACAAAGCATGAACATGGTCATAGAAGTAGCTGATAGTGAGCCCTGGCTACAATGAAGGGCTGGCTTGTGCACTTACATGTATTTGGGGGCTTTAATGTAGCTGGTAGGTGGAGAATAATAGTGTTATTAAAGAATTAATAAGTGGAAAATAATGTACATTACCAGTCACTTAAGTTGAGCTCTTTAGAGATGTCCTGAGGCAACTGCTCTGTGGGAAGGGGTCCCGAGTGATGGGAAGAGACAAGCTGATTTAGGGACAATCTGCAGTGAAAACAGTTGTGATTTTTCACAGAGTGAAGAAATGCTTTTAGTTTAGTGAATATGGAAAGAAAGGAGATAAGTGCAAGGTGACATCAATAATCAAGTATAAGGAAATGATCGGCAGTATTGATGAGCCTCAAAGCAGCTAAAATTATTTCTAAACTTGCTTACTCCCGACCGCCATCTTCTTTACTTTTGAACATTTATAAAATCATTTCAACCTAGTTCCATCAAATCACACTTCGGGGTAGTTAACCTCCCCTAGCCTCCCACTGTGAGTTATGTGCATTTGAAAGTTATACCAAAAATGTACAAACCTGCAGCTTTTAACAATCACATTTGAAAGCAGCCTTGGGAGTTGCATTTGTCAAGCAGCTAGGAAAACCATTCGTGCATACCCTGCATCCAAAGCTCCATCGCAGACCAAACATAAAGGACTGAAAGGTCATTCTTCTTCCTGCGGTGTGATGGTTTGTTGATGTATTTTGACATGCTAGTACAATGCTGAAAGGGTCTGACCTTCCTACAACACCCAGGGACTCAGGTTGGCTTGGGATACCTGACACTCACGGCTTTTCCTTTTTCCTTTCTCTTCCGTCAGAAATAGCATACTCCTCAAACACAGAATGTTCCCTTCCATGCAGAAACAGTCAAGAATTTAAAGGGACGCAAATGATTGCTTTGGAAATTTCTCTTGCTCTTTTGTTTTTCCAGCTACCATAAAGCTAAAAGCCTATGCTGAAACTATTAATGCTTTTAATTAAAAAAATTAAATTAGTTTTTCAAAATGACAAATGCGAATGGAGTGTTAATAGCTAAAACCTAAACAAATGAGGGCTGTGTGCTATAATATGTTTGATAGTTTCTTTCCCTCTGCTATAGAACCAAGGTTTGTTCCAGGGCTACTAGAGCTGTTACACAAAGAAACCCTGTCGTGAAAAAAAAAAAAAAAGGAAAAAAGGAAAAAAGAATCCAAGGTTTGAAGGCTACCCCTAAAGTACAAGATTAATGGACACAGGCCAATCCTAGGGAGCTTTTCTTTTGAAATAATTACCATGTGGCTCTATCACATGTTAAAAAAGGTAAAGAGTGGGGTAGAGGCCTAAACTCTGTCAAAAAAGTGAGGGAAAGCTCTGATTGGATGGATGACCACAGAATTCCTTACTTTAATACCATGGTGTTATTGGTGGCAGGAAAGAAGATGTTTACTATTACCGAACTTGTAAACCTTAAAAGTAATAAATCCTTTTATTAAAATCCTCAGCTATCCCCAGAGATATTCTTGCTGTCTCCACAACTGGTCAGTATTAAACAAGTGCAATAATCCCCCTGCCCCAGGCCTTGAGATTACATCTTGCAAAGTGTAGGTTGTTTTATGTATTTGTCCTAATATTGGGGGAAATAGTAATCAGTGTATCAGAATGATTTTCTCCAACTGCGCTCACTGTCTACTAGGTGAAATAAAGATACCTTTGTCCATGGTAGGTAAGGATTTTAGCAGAATAACTAAAATTAGAATTGAAAGTTGGAGGGATGAAACTGTTGTAATTATTCTCTTGCTTTGCACAGAAGCGCCCTGACAGCTATCTATCTTGATTGAGCCATTTCTCGTTTAATTTTCTCCATCATTTCAAATGTTTTTGTATCCCTGGAACCACTGCTCACCACCTCTGAACCACTTATCACATCTGTCCACCTAATAGAAAGGCTCCAGCTTCAATTTCTCGGGTATCTCCTACTCAGAGCAGACGTCTGAGTTCATATGCAATAACTGACAGCCACATACATCCTCCTCTACCTGTGCAGGACTGTGGGACTATCCCAGCAGCCCTTCCCTTTCAGGATTTTATGTAGCTTTTCAACTGACATTTATATCTGGCATTGTAGATACACTTCTCATAGTAGAGAATAAGAATAATTGAACATCTCTTTCCACTCTTCTGTGAGAGGCTTAATTACACTTAACAGTGCCATGTTTTCTTGCTGGGACTCAAGAGGCCAATCTTTTCTTTCTTCTAAGCATTGTCCATCTAACACCTATCTCTCTTCTCACTAATCTCTTGAATATTCAGAGAATCTAAGAGAACTATAGTGGGGCCCAGCTTAAGATGACCATTTTCTCATAGAGGAAATGATCTTTTAACTACATTTTGTTAGTAATTAAATGTGTACTTCTTCCTTCAGATTGACCCACAGGTACACAGGCAGAAATTAACCCAACTGTTTACAGCATTATGACCTTCTCCCTCTCTTTTCCTCAGAAAGTAAAACCACAAAGGCTGCCGTGCTGCCAGGTGGCTGGCCTGCTCTTATAAATTTTTAGTGTTTTTTTTTTCATTGTTGTGGGAGGGGAGGAACTTTTTTTATCAATTATTTTAAAAAGCAATAATTCATTATAGTTGATCATAAATGTCAAGAAGCAAAGACCCAGCAGAAGCATTTTGTCACTAATCATGCTGTTTCTCTTCTAATTAGTTAATTTACATTTTACAAATTAAGGGTAAAATTCAGACAGAAGATAATATCATAGCTTTAACTGACCTATATTTGTATCTGCCAAATTTCACTTAATTAGAAATGTGGATGCTGTTTGTTTTATCTGTCAGAAAAGCTCATCTTTTCCTTAAAAAAAAAAAGAAAAGGAAAAAGAAGTAGACATACTTTTTTCCCCTCAGCATTTATCATCTAAATAATAGTCTTGCCAAGATGGCAGCCTCATAATAAACTCTTTTCAGTGGAGTGATGGGTAATGAAGCTTGCTTGTGAAGGCAGCGAAAAATGTTGTCTGGCCAAATGCATGAATATGATGGCTAGAGAATCAGTGGACTTTCTCCATCATCAATCTTTTTAGTAGCCTCTTGCACATCTGAATATTTTGATAGATGATCTAATAATTGAGTTATCTATCTTTCTAACTATCAGAGTTGCATAAAAATTATTCTCTCATGTTACTGAATATTAAATATATTAGGCATCCAGTAAATTTTTCATACCGGGGCCAAAAGGTGAAAGATTTTTGTTATCCTGTAAATACCTCTTAATATATTAAATGTTAAACCCTTTGAAATATTCAGTTGTTATGTCCCTCTATGAGAAGCATGCATGTGCTTCAAGACGAGGTTTTGCCTATTGTAAGCAGGAAAAGTGCTAGTTACTATAGTCAATGAAAACTAGAACCTGATAAATCAATAATAGATGCAACTCATTGGTGCATAATGGATTATACCTGGACACAAATATTGTATATTTGCCCTGTACCAGTAACGCGTTGACTATGCCATGTATTTTCCATAGAGGAAGTAATAGATGGCATTGGTGCTGAAGAGTGACCGTGTGATTTTGATGTAGCAATCATATTTAAAGGAAGACCATTTCAACAAAAAGGAAAACAAAGCCACATAATCATTTTTGTAGTACACAAATAGTTGTCTCCCCTTGTATGGCTTTCTTTTAATGTGGCATGGGTATGGGGCCATTGTTTTGTATGTCAAACATCTGATCAATGCATATCAACAAGTGTACTTCTCTGAGTTACTAAAAGTGGCAAGGAAAATTGGCCTGAAATAGATCTATTCGCAAGTGGGGTTTCCTCCCACAGACCTCTCCCACCATCCTCATTTCTTCAAGGTAACCTTGAACACAATGTGGAAGCAGCACTTCCCTCGAAGAGCAGGCATTTGTTTTCAGGACTGCAGGGCTACCAGTCCTGGGCATCATGAAAGGCACTCAAATGAGCAGGACCTTGTAAATTGGATTTCTGTTATACAGCCCTGATGATGACTCGTCATCAGTGGGATGGGAGAAGATACTACCAACAGCCCCAGCTCTCAATACCTCTTCCTAATGCTGTTCCCCACCACCCAAAATGAGGCTGAATGCTAGAAGTCTCCAGAATTAACTGTATTTAAATTTTTTTTTTTTTTTGGTTTTATGAGACAGGGTTTCTCTGTATTGTTTTGGAGGCTGTTGGTCCAGCCAGGCCTCGAACTCACAGAGATCCGCCTGCCTCTGCCTCCCAAGTGCTGGGATTAAAGGCATGCGCCACCACCGCCCGGCTGTATTTAAAATTTAAATATGGTAAGTTGTTTTGAAATCCTTTTCAGCTGGTGAAGCCCTGGACACGTGAGTCAGCAGCACCATGTTCAGGAACAAAAGCGGTGACAGTGTCTCAGACCTTCATCTCCATGGCTCCTGGCTAGCTGTGGCACACATTTGTGCTGTTTATAAACATCTCAGATAAAAACAGGCTTTATTACTATTTTTTTCTGTTCATTCTCTGGATTGAAAATAATTGAGGAGGATAGTACCAATTCTGGAAGTCTCTATGGGTTACATCTAAGGAGCTTTGACTCTGGCACTTTGCTCTTTTCTTGGATTGGAGAATTTTTGCTTCTGCAATTTGTGCCTGGGGCTGGGGTTGCTTTTATAAGAGCTATAACTGTTAAAGGCTAATGTCTGCTTGAAATTATACCTTTAAAACAATTTGAAATGTCCACATTGGGCGGCATTGGGGAGGGGGAATAGTCTTTTCTTAATCAAAGTAGCAAACATCTGTGTTCTTTCTAGCCTGTCTTTTGATTAGCTTGGCCTCATCCATCACAGGTCTTTGATATGAACACCAAGAAGTCATGTCCCTTTGTTTTAAATGATAAATATGCCTTTGTCATGAATACTCATAGGCTGTCCAGGATTTACATTTGAATTGTCAAAGTCTAACTGCCGAGCTCCTGTGACGAGTGATATTATTAGTAAAATAAAGAGGTTTTTCATTTGTCATGGATAGGCTTTAGATGTGTCATTAGGAGGCTACATGTGACCTGATTCTAGAAAAAGATGTTTCTAGAACAAAAAGTTGATTCTAGAAAAGTCTCCCCCAATTATGTTTCTGATTTGTCATTGATCTGCAAGAGGCAGTCTGCTGCAGGAGGTGGTCTGTAAGCATTGTCACTTTACTGTCATTAGTTCGCCTCTTTGGATGTTACTATTTAGGCTTGATGGCTGGTACTTCTTATCAAAATTAATGCTGCTTAAAATACAGAGCTAGTAGCCAAACAGTCAGCACCAAGGCTTTTCCTGTCTGGCTAGCATTGCCAACTTCAGTCTTTCTTTGAAGCTCAGCATCATTTCTGTCTTTGTCAGTTGTACTTTTTAGGTAGGTTTCCTTGATACCTTCCTAGTCCTCAAGTACATCTTCCCAGATGTATTTAGGTATATACTGTTTACATGTGTGCATTGACCTATACATTCTACCTCTGCACAACTGTGGCAGTCACCTACATCCTGACTGTCAAGTTCAGTTATCCTCTTTGACTTTTCCACCAAGAGATGTGGGCAACTAAATTTTAAATGATTGTAAAAGCATGATCGTTTCTTGCCTGCATTGTTCCAGCTTATATAAAATTACTTTATTTCTTTCTATAGAATTAATAAAATTACATCACTTTTACATGCTGTGTCTTTATAACTTCAACAACTGATTGAAAGAGACAGGCAGAAGCCAGACATGGTGTTTTATTGGGGAGGTCATAATTCTCATAGCATAGTTCTCATAACATATCTGGCTTCTCTTTGCTTTGTGTACATCAAAACAGCTTTAGCAGTCATTTCAGAAACTACTTTATGCTTGTCCACCAAAAAATACTTTAAAGCAAAAAATATATAATCGACTAGAATTTAACCTTCAGCCAGGCTTTTGTTTTCTAATTCTTCTTTTCGTTTCTTGGTATTTTCTAGATCACTTGTCTATGAAAAGTGAAACCTTGTTCATACTTGTTTCCCAGCAACAAATGACTACCTAGCAGTTCCATAGCCCAACGCTTTACATTCCTTGAAATTTTGTACTGTAAACTAAGTGTCTGAGTTTTTGAGACCCTGTGGCTTTTGCCCAACTTGAAGACAATGATCCCAGTAAAGCTCCTGTCCAGAGTTAATCAGCTGCAGAATTTGTAAACTGCACGTGTGTCAAAGTTGAAAATGTTAGTGCGCTAATAGAAGCTCGAAAAGGTTAGATCTGATAAAAGCCGTCAGCCGCTAAAGGAAGTGATTTATGGGAATGTAATGACACAAAATGCCTCATTTATCACTCATATACAGATAGGTTAAGGTTCTGGTGTCATATTTTTAAAAACTTGACCACTTCAAATTGTCAAAATAGGTGCTTAATTGCCCTTCATCTCGTAGCTTTGAATTTATTTCATTTGAGTTTGGGAGTTTTAGCTATGATTACTTTTCTCCTGTTCACGTCATATGGTTCCATTTAAAGTCATTCATATTTAGGATTTTCAAAAAATTATACATCACTGATCTTTTTGAAGTTTTATTAGCTAAAGCTGTTCTGAAGAAAGACTAAGCCAGCCTTATCCATGTTAATTTATGATTTGTTTAACACAAATATCATGAAGATATATTAATGTTCTATATCCTGTTTTCTGATGCTTGTCATTTTTCATCAGCACTTCATAATCCTCCAAATTTTCTATCACCTTTAAAAATTGAACCTGAACTTTAAAAGACGGTGCTGTGAGTTAGTTAACTGATTCTGGTGACTCAACTTGGCATGTAAGCTGCACACTGGATACATCCAATGAGAACCTGCCCGCCTTGTTCAGACGATCCAGAGAGAGGGAGGAACATAGCAGATCTTCTTTCCCAGAATGACTAACGAACAAGTTACAATTAGTTCTGTATATATTCTAGAAAATGTAGTTAAAAACTTGGGATTGCATCATTTGGTTTATGAAGAAATATCTTACCACTATTCAGTAAAACCTTAATATCTATTGTATTACAGCACCATGAGACAAACAAATGAAGGATTACTGTAATTTCAATTCTTTAATATATGGGATCCAATTGTTTCAAGACTTCTAGGAAAGTATTCAGTCGTTAAATCGGCAATAAATCTCAGGGTTTGCCTCTGTATCACCAAAACTATAAAGCAGAAGCTTGGCAGTTTTCAGTTTGTCAGACCCTGGTTCAGTTTCAAAGGAAATCAGAGCAGTATCTTCAACAAGAGAGAAGCTGGAAGATTAACCAGTACAGCAAGGGAGGGTACCAGGCAAGAGCCCAGTGACGTCATAACCAACTGCAGCCAACCTTATTGCACCTGATTGCGTCAAATGGACTGCAGAATACATTGTGGAGATAGTGACTGAACATTTAGTATAGCTGCTGTGAATTCTAAAAACTATGGTTAATTTTGTTAAACATGACAGTGCGTTGGTAGAATTGTGTGAAAAATTATGTATGTAATTATGTCAAATAAAGTAACCTCAGCTGGACATTAAAAAATATGTAGGGGATGAGTGACTTAGCACCTTTAAATACTTCAGCAAAATATGTTAAATTGAGAAAAAGATTTAAAGAGAGTTATAAAATTGGAAAGTGGGTATTTGAGAGAAGACAGTCTATACCTTTGATGTATTTTGATTTTTGCTTTTAAGAAATCTAAGTAAATTATTAATCTTGCTCAAATGTTCTTAAGTAAATGTATAACATCTTATATCTTCTAATATTTTATGATTCTGATATCTGTTTTAGATCATATAAAATAACTTAAACATATTTTTTGAAGACTCTCCAAAGTTTATCCCAAAAGGATCAAATTCCAGTTGTATTATGTTAGCCAAGTAGTACACTCAATTTTTTTAATATAGAAAAAGTCTAAAAAATTCTATTCACTAGATTAAATTTAATAAAAGTATGACAGAAAAAAATCTACAAATACAGTTCTTTAAGCTCTAGGAAATACCTAACTCCTATATAGGAAAATAACTCTGTGTTTCTTTACAATGACTGAAAATATGTTATTTCAAACTCATCTTTCTGGCAAATGAATTTTGAAGCATTTCTAAGTATTAACATTTTAAGGTTTGATTTTTTTAAATCATGCTTTACAAAAAAACCATTTTAATGCAGATGTAGCTTCTGTCTTAGGGATATTAGAATTAAACGTCGTAAGTCCTAGCTGTTCCTTGCTCAGAAAGAATAGGTATGTATTTCAATGAAAATTGTAATTCCCTATGGTTTCCAAATTTGTGCATGCTTGACTGTCAAAAGAGCTTTGTGGTGGTTTTATCTTTAAACAGTAACAATACAATTGAAACAAAATTGACTCTCAAAGCACACATTGATTCAGAATAAATATCTTTTTGATATGAATTTGTTATTTAACAAACTTGCATCAAAGTGTAGTGAAGTAGATGTATTGGTTTTTCCATTTCTATCCATCATGTTTGGTTAGGTAGTACACAAGGAGTCATTTCAACCAACACACTGCCATTAGTCCTCTTACTTGAAGGAATTTCATTGTGCCTTCAAATCCATGACTAGGGGACCTTCAGATACTTTGCTTACATAATCATAGCAATCAAAATCATTGCACTCTTGGACTCTCAGTAGTTTGCTCCAAAGCAGTGAAAAGGTGTCTTTTCACGTGTGATTGTATGATCATCTTGTTCACCAATGGATAAAGTGCTCCGATATAGTTTTCAGTACTATCAGCAGTAAGAAAATGCATGGCATTTATAAAGAGCCTTAAAAGTCTTCCTGGAGAAATAGGTTTAATTAAAAGATAAAATGAGTTTGAAATTTCCAAGACATCTTTAAAATGTTGTAAAACTTCATCGTGCTGTCCTATTAAGGGAGTGGGATGAGAATAACACAGGTGCTTTGAGCCAACTTTAGTTACTAAGTCTTATATATTTTCTAAAGCTCATTTATTTTCCTCTGACTTTAGTCCAAAAACCTGATTAATAAATATCCTTTAGTCCTGTTCAACTATAAAGGGTTGAGTGTATGGGAAGGAGCTTCTAAAGGGCCCAAGCCTGGTGCTTTTATCTGAGGAGCTTACAGCTCACTACAACATGCCCTACCCTACTGTGTCAAGGCTTGGGAAGTCAGTCTGCCCCTTCCATGTAGGCATGAGTCCAGGTTTAAGCACTGAATATATTCATATTTGAGTTGCTATCAATTATGACACTTCACTCAAAGTCAAATCAGTCTCAGAGGGTTGTGTTTTTAAATAATTACTCCTTCATTGAGAAACTGTTGGTGGGTCAGCGTTATTATCAGATGAGTTTGTTAACAGTTAAATGAATGAATAAATAAATAATAATTTAGCATTGTATCTAACAGCCTTATTACAATCCTTAGTGCCAGGACATCCATTTAAAGTGACACTATGGAACAATAGACACACATCATAAAGGACTTATTCCTTGTTTAGCTGATGTAGAGATGTAAGTGCTAAAAATGTCCTCTCTCCATTGCCATGTGTATGACTGTTTCCTTTTGAGTTACTGTTCTGCAGAAGATGTTGTGAACTCCTTTGTTTTGAAAGAGTATCTCAGTAGATTGGAGACACTGGAAGATTTGTTATGTTTAGGCTATGGAAAAATGAATGCCTCTGTGTGGTAATGAGTGTGTGATTTGCATGTGAGCTGTATAATTCACAGTACATATATGCATTCATCATGTGATTCCTTCCAATATGATGAATTATGTCAGTTTATTGCATGTGTCTCTTGCACCCCATCTCTTAATTAAGGCATTAATCACTAAAATTACCAAAGATATGTAGTTTTACTGTACTTTTAAAATTTAACGTTGATCTTTGCATAGTAATACACATATTATTCCTAATTGGTAGACTATACTGAGACATTTTAAGTAAGGATTTCCATATTATGATTCTATCATATCAATTATTTTAAATATGCTTATCTTAATATATACTTAGAACATATCTTTAACCATTTTAAATCATTTTTATTTGAGATTAATTTTCCTAAATCACTAAAATTGCCAGAGAAATACATATGCATATTATATGATCAACTTTAAAATTCAAAGACTATATGTATTGTCTTATTGTACTTTGAAAATTAAAGGCTTAGTTTCCCATAGTCAGGCACTATTTTTAGTTGGTAGACAATAATAAGACATGGTAGGGGAAGATTCCATATCCTGTTCTAGTAGCATTAACTCTAGATGTGTTAACTTAATATTTATGACCATACACTTTTCTAACTATGTCATTTAGCAATTGTCTCCTTCATTTGGGATTGACTGTTTGTAAGGTAAACGTTTTACCAATTAATATTAGTTCGTTTATAAGTAATGGACATTAATAATAATACAGTTAAACCCTCTAGAAATCCACACATTGGAAATGAAATTGGACATCATGATGTTTTGCAAAACACATTTGGAACAAGGGTTGTGGCCCCCTTAAGAGTTTGGTTTTCAGAAGAAAGCGCATACAACCTGCTGCACATCTGTCTGTCCACTTTGTTAAATGTTGCTAAATCCCCTCTCACAGTTTGGAAAGGCTGTCACTGTTTCTCTTGCTTCCCGCTTCCCTGAAGAGACAGAGGTCTCCCACACATGACTTCCTTAAGCCACCCTGTTTCTCTGTTACTGCTCTCTTTTTCCCTGTTCCAACTGGTGATTACTTGTTACATTTCTTCCTTTCCTCAGTTTCCCTCTGCAAGTTCACCTCAGCTTGTGTCCAGAGATGCTGACGTGTTCTGTTCTCCCTACCAGTGTCCCACTTCCTGGTATTCCTCTGCTGGTGGCTCTGCTTCCCACCTACTGACCTCTCATGTTTATCAGTTGCGTAGGTTGCCTAGGGGATGCTGCTTCAACAATGAGTTTGTTATCCTGCTGCAACCTGTGCAGCTGCTGTAGCACTCTAGTTCTCATGGAAGGCTGGAGAAGCACAGGCCTGCTCACCTAGAGCACTGGTGCAGCATCTGGAATGCTGAGCTACTTTAAAACAGAAGAGTGCTGGTGACCCCCCTCTTCCTTATTTGTCTTCTCCCTCTCCATTCTCCACACGCTCTGCCAAAGATCTCATCCAAAAGCTCAGCATTCAAATGACCCCTTCCCTCTCTGTGTTGTTTGTCTCTGTCTCTGTCTCGCTCTGTTCTGCTCTGTGCACTGGGATTCGGAACCATATAGGCCACATCAGGGGATGCTTATCCCATGACTTCTTGTTGGTTCATGCACTGAGGGGCACGAGCAAAGATTGCAGGCTGAGGAGGGAATTCCCGCATGTCTCTTAACTCCTTCCCCTTGGGACTCACGGTTTGGGGTACTTCTTCCCAGTCATTCTTCTCTCTAGTAACTCACGTTTAGATACCCATTCCTTCTCTCCCATTCAAGTATGCTG
Organism: Mesocricetus auratus; assembly: GCF_017639785.1. Lineage (NCBI taxonomy): Eukaryota > Metazoa > Chordata > Mammalia > Rodentia > Cricetidae > Mesocricetus > Mesocricetus auratus. The sequence goes on from NW_024429189.1 coordinate 82,387,206, forward strand.
TGTAAGGGGCTCCCTGCAGTTGGTAGCCTTGAAGCATTATATAAGTGAATCATTTTAATATCTTGGTTAATCATGGTTGCAAAGGAAATCACCTGCAAAGAAAAATTGTGGTTCTTATCCTACAACACTTTGAAGAATATCCCCATTTCCTCCCATTCCAGCCATATCTCATAGTTTTATTTCATATACCTTATAGTGTCCAGCCTGACAAGCATGCTCCCATACATTCCTTAGCCATTGACGCTTCATTCCAAGGCTTGCCTTGTGTGGTTTTGGCTGTGAGATTCATCTGAAGTCTACGCTTTAGCCAGTAAGTATTGCATTGGGGATTCAAAGTCATATTAGCAGCATTTGGAAAATATTAACAGTAGTCTGTATTGGCCAAAGTACACCACTACCATGTGATTATGAGTAGGAAGTATTCCAGTTGGTTTCATTCATTGCTCAGGCACTTGGGTTTGGAAGACAAAAAGGGATCTGGAGTCCAAAGTCATCCTCACTCACATAGCCAGTTCAAGGTCAGTCTGGATTATATAAGAGCCTCAACAACTATATATATACATTTTTTCCAGCTGCTTTTCATTACTCCTCTGCTACCACTCAACACAGGTCACCATCATCTGTTTGGATTATTGAAGCAGTTCCTAACTGCTCTCCTTTCTTCTACCACTAGCTCCTCCATTCTGTTTTTCAACATAGGATTCAGATCATTAAATAGAAGGCAGGTAATACTCATCCTCTGCTTAAAATTCTGCAGTGCTTCCTTAGTGACCCAAAGTAGGAGCCAGGCTTTATACCCTGCATACTTCCCCATCATTGCTCTGGCCATGTCTTACTTTTATCATGCTGCCCCTCACTTACTCTGTACCAGCCATTCTGGCTTCCTTGTTACTAAAATTGGGCATATTCATTATTACCCCCAAGTCCTTTGTCATAAACCACTTTCCCTGAGTGGGTTCATGGATTACTTTGAAAAGGCAGGTGCAATATTAGCTTCTTAGGTGACCTTGGCCCTCCCTACCCAGCCTCCATTTCTCTTCCCTTTTGGTATTCCTCCACAAGCCTTTTCATCTCCTAACATGAACTGCAATGTTAGATTTGATTTGGTCAACGAGAACAAAAACTCCACAGCAGTGGAGACTTTCATCGAATTTATTTACTGCTGTATCCCCAAGACTAGAACAGTGCCTGGAAGGTAATAAATAAGCCTCTCATGGATGGCTGTGGGATGAAGGGCAAGGTTTACTTTTTGCAAGCAAAATGTAGTTTTTCCAATGTAGAAGTGTGCTGATGTTAATGGCACAACTTGGTCCTTTTCCAGCATTTGATTTTCCCACAATTTCTCCCACTTGGAGGGCATGTTACAGTTGATGTTGTTTCCCGTGAGAACAGTCATCAGTCTTTGAACTGTATAACTTGGAGAAATTAAGACAGGTTGGCCCTTAATTCTTATTCTTTATCAAGAAACAGGCTGTAGTTTCTGAGAGAAATAGACCAACTTGAATAAAAGAAACTTTGTTATTGTTTCACATGGTGCTAGTAAGTTTAAGACTATATTGTGATTAGCTGATCAGATACCATACAAAAAGCACTGGGAAACATATATTAACTGTTACTGGCAAGTGTTTTTGGCTTCAGAATTCACTGCACAAATACTCCAAATGTTACAAATTAAAGCAAAGGAGGAAATGGTGTCTTGGATCCAGCTGGAAAGAAATATGTGCCTTCTTATTTCAATTTTGATTGTTAGAAGAATTATACAAAATTATTCTCTTGAATTTCAAAGGATACATAGCATTGACCTCTCTGAACAAACCATATCCAACAAAAATGGAAAATTTTATTTTCTAATACCGTGTCGTGCGGTTTTATTCTTTTTCTAATTCCATTTGAATCCTATCTTAAATGTTATAATTACTACAATGATCTATATTTAACAAAAATAGAAATTTTGTTTTGTTTGGAAAATGAGCTTGCTTGGGTCAGAACATCAATGACTACTGTGTTTTCAAAATGCTTCCCAAAAAAGCTGGTAGTCAAGTAAGTCAGGGAAATATTGCCTAAGGATCTGAGAAGTCTGTGTGAATGAAGCATGTTTATCTTTTATTGGCCCTACAGCGCCTTAACATCTCTTTCTTAATACCCATTGTGAACTCTTGGGTGGAATACTAACAAAAACGAAAATCACCAGTGGTGGGTTGTGAATGAGGAAAGGGTGTGCTGGGCTACTACTGCTAAGCTCTGCAAGGAGATGGGCCATCCATTTGGTCATCTTACTCACCATGGTCCCCGTAATTAAAGAGCTTGGGTGGGCTGCAGATGTAGCTCAGTGACATAGTGCTCGCCCTACATGCACATGGACATGGGGCTTGATCTCAGATATTAAGTCAGGTGGGCAGGGAGCCTAATAGCATTCTCTTTGATCACAGAATTCAAAGTGAGATGCTGGAGAGCTAGGCAAATGATATAAAGGGGTCTAGTGTAGTGGCCCTGGAAGCAAGGACTGCTTCTGCATGAGCAGCCCCTACTCACTGCTTAGTTCAAAGATTTAGACCTGGAAGCAAAACAAACCCAGTTTCTTCAGTATTTGAAATTAAGATTTTTATGTTTCTCTACATCTCAAACTAATCCCAGTGGTTTGTGTGTGTGTGTGTGTGTGTGTATGCGTGCACACACACACATATTTAAAACCAGAAACCCTCATCCACTGTGGGATGCACTTTAAAAGGAGTTATGTGGTAGCATTTAAAGTATGTGTGTAGTCTCAGAATGCCCACTTATCTCTGCACTCAGGGACCCTGGTAGAAGCAAAACTTGGCTTTCATGTGTGGTCATAGAAAATTCTCATGTCAGTGTAAATCTTTAATTCTGAGTATCTTTCCAAACCAGTTTCCTTTGCTGACTTCATCAAGTAGTGGTAATGGTGATTTCGGGTTACAAGGGATCAACACCATAGAGTGCCATCGGTTTTCTTGTTGCTACAGCAGTGGACCTGATGAAAGCAGCTGAAGGGAAGAAGGGCTTGCTTCTGCTCAGTCTGAGGATGTAGTCCATCAGGGTGGGCTTGTCACAGCAGGAGGAGCTTGTGGCCACATATGACATCAGAAACCAAAGCAGTGAATTCTTAGGCTCACTTTCTCCTTTTATTTAGTCAGGGACATCCGCCCATGGAATAGCACCAGTCATGTTTATGGTGCGTCTCCCTCCCTTCCTTAATCCAGTCAGGAGGTATCTGTGCTAGGTGACCCTCCATTCTGGAAAGTTGCCAATTGAGCCATCACAGAAAGAGGAGCAGACCCATCCAGGTGTGTTAGTTTGCTAGGACTGTTGTAACAGAATGCTCTGGGCAAGGGTAAGGGTGGGGCTAAACAAGGCATGTTTTCCTTCTCAGCTCTGAAAGATGGCAGTCTAAGGTGGAGGTCTGTGTGCCTGGATTCTCCCTAGTGCTCTGAGGAAAGGTTCCCTCTGTGCTCTCTCCACCTTATAGATGGGTTCCATATTGTTTTCCTCTATTTTCCTGTGTCCTAAGTCACTCTAATGAATGGACATGCCTCTAACTTAAGGTCTTGGAAACCATGACAATATATAAATTTGCTGCCTTACATGTTTAATTTTTCATTCTAAAGAATTGTTTTAACCAATTTGGTTTTTAGCAATAAAAAGGAAAAAGAACAAGCATTTGGGTTTTCTGCATTTTATTGGACCTTCATGAAATGCCTCCCAAGATGATTGACAGTAGAGACTTCATATACTTTTTCATTCTTTGCATCTACTGGGGAAATCAGTTTTTCACTCCAGTATGGTATTTATTAAAATGGAGTTGTTCAATGAGCAGATAGAACAAGGCAGCTGCATTTTCCTAGCAGACTCTTTAGAGATGGATACCTTGGTGGAGACAGCAACTGACTGACTGATGGTTGCTTGGCACTGGCCAGTAACCTACAGGCACTTGGATATTCTGGCCATGCCATAAGGGTGTATCTTACAATGTTACATACCCAAGGCTGGTAAATGACTCGGTAGGTAAAATGTCTTGCCACCACACCTGACAACATGAGTTCAGTTCAGTCTTTAGAAGCTATGTGCTGGAAGGAAAGAACTTCGTCCCTAAAGTTGTCCTCTACCCTCCATCCATGTATAAGTATATATACAGTACATACATACACACATTGATGTAAAGTTAAGAAAAAAACTTAGGCATATTATGCAGGGAAAAGGTGAGTTTGTTTAGCTCAGAGCTTTGGATATAAAGAACTGGTGCAGAATCTCATTGATTTAGAGGGGCCTGTGGCTACAGCATACCAGGCAAGTGGATGGCACCACATAGGTCATATGCAGATGGGAGATGGTATGGACAAGACAGGAACGAGGGCCTGTGGGGGAAAATGCTTCTTCCTTTTATAATATCCATTCTAACAGGAATAAAACCATTCTTACTCCACCTGACCCTCTTCCAGCAAACAGCATTAATCCCTTCAGGGGGGAATACCGACCTAGTATGTCCTGCTAGATATTTTACTAACTCTCAGCATTACCCCGTTAGGGGCAAATCATGTGACCTTTTAGGATACAATCCATTTACAAACCCCAGAACAGAGAAAATTCCAGCTAGGAACATTAGCATCCATTCCCTGTTTGTTGAGAAACCAAGAATTATTGGATCTCAGTGTCTCTTTTTGATTATATCCAAGAATCACTCAACTCCTCCAAGCTACACAAGGACATTTCAATTGGCATGTCTAACTAACAAATTAATGAGAAGTCTCTGGAGGCTAGGGTAGTGTTCTGACTGCTATTATGTCAACTGACACAAGCTAGAGCTATCTGAAAGGAGGGAACCTCAGTTGAGAAAATGTCTCCATAAGATCCTGCTGCAGGGCATTTTCTATTATGGGTTATGTCATCCCAGGACTGGTCCTAGGTTCTATAAAGACATGATGAGTAGACAGTAAGTAGCCTCCATGGCCTCTGCATCAGCTTCTGCTTCTAGATTCTTGCCCTGTTTAAGTTCCTGTCCTGACTTCCTTAAGAGGTTGGACTACAATGCAGATAAGTAAGGCAAATAAAACCTTCCCTCCCCAAGTTACTTTGGTGTTGGTTTTTCATCATAGCAATAGAAACCCTAACTAAGACAGGAATTATCTTCACTCATTCTTAGCACCTACCGTGTTTGCTGTTCTGGGTACCAGGAATATAGCAACAAGTATGAAGCCTGCCTGTAGAGTGCTCATACTAGAATGAGAAAAACAAAATGTAAATGAATCAACGAATGAGTACTTCCAAATTATAGTAAAAAGAGTAGGAAAGGCTTTCTGTCATACTGTGGCAATGCAAGTTTGAGGAAGTGTTTGAGTTGAATGTCATTCTTCCAAATGGAGTTGGATCCCTCTACATTTCTAATTCAGACTATAACTTTGAATGTTTAGAATGGATGTTAATGGCCTTAAGTGTATAGCCATTTGTATATATACCTCTGCTTAGTCATGAGGCATTTGAGGCATTTGATATTTGGACTATAGGACTTATCTGTAGTGTGAAGTTTTTTCTAGTATGTGCTCATTGTCTTTAATGTAGCCAATGACTATCTTCCTACATCCCCAGATTATCACTGTACTTGAAGTCTTACTCTTTATCATACTTTTACATGTATTCTGTAGCCTTCAAGAAGAAAGGGTAAATACATGATTGTGTTCCAGTCTGCATTCTTCAGAGTCTGACCACATTTTAATACATGTGTCTCTCACATAGCCAATATGCACACAATTTGAACACTAAAGTTTTCTAATGGGTTATAATAAAATGAAAGAGATGGGGATTGCTATTTCTTAAGCATATGTGAAAAGAAGTGATTCACTTTCGCCACTAAAATATTCATAAATACTTAATACTTTAAGTATTTGGTTTGTTACTAGCTTACAGTTAGATCACTATAAATGATAAGTAAATTTATCATTGCTCTCCATTAAACACCCAATTGATGATAAGTGCTAAACTTACAAAAGCATGCTGCTGGGTAGGTAAGCTCATTGTGACTTCTTTTAAATTTGCTTAAGATTTTCCTCAATTTCAGAAAACATTAGAATCTGAAGAATCTAGTTCTGAGCTCTTAGATTAAGCAGCCATTCCTTTTGAAAACCACTGGAAACAGCTCTAGACCTGTCTGCAAAGCCTTCCAAACAGCTATGAATCAGTGTGTTTCCTCATCAGTATTACTCTGTCTTTAACACAAACCTTGCATCAGTCAATAATTATGAATGGTGGAGCTAGAAGGATGGCACAGGGATTAAGAACACTTGCTGCCCTGTCAGAGAAGCAGAGTTCAGTTTCCAGCACTCACATCGAGCTGCTCACAACTTCCTGTAACTCCATCTCCAGGGGGTCCCATACCTCTAGCTTCTGTGAGTACCAGCATACATATGTGCTACACACAGGCACAAGCACACATATCCATAAATAAAAATGAATATTTGAGAACAAAACATAATTACAAATGCTTTGCTTTTGCATGCTCTTGGTCAATGTGTGTTAAGTATTAATTTGACTTGCATTAAGTTAACTCTTAAATATATTGCTAATTACAAATTTTCAAATCACAGAAATATGCACAAATATCCTGTACATATTTTTACCTTGTTTGGATATCTGAGTTCTAATGTATATACAGTGTGCATGTTTATATAAATGTGGGTACATGTTTGTGGGGGGTGCTCATACACATGTGTGTTTGCATGTAGATGTTGATGTTGGGAAATAAGCCCAACTGCTTTCCAGCTTATGCACTGATACAGTTTCTCATTCAAACCCAAAGCATCAATATGGCTAGTCCTGCTGGCTAGCTTGCTCTGGGGATGCCCTACCTCCACCTTCCCAAGCTATAATTACAGGTGATCATGATGCACACCCGGCATTTACAAGGGTTCTGGGGATCCAAAGTACTGTTGTTCACTATGAAGCAAAGAAGTAAAAACAGTTCAGTGAAGGTGGGAAAAAGAAGCATCAGAACTGAGAGACCGACTAGTCCTTGTCTTCTCTGCTAAATCTGGGCTCAACAATGAAGCATCGATCATAGGAGTAGTTAAGCTCAGAGCGCTGAGTACCATGTAGCTTACTCTCCCTGTTGGGAACCCAACCTCTTTGTGCAGAGCAGTCTGGAGTACTGGCTTCTTTTCCTTAGCATTTCATCTGTGTCAAAGAGAAACAGACCAAACCAAAAGTGCCTGTCACCTCTTACTTAGTATATAAATACGTGTGCACATGCACATATCCATATGTGCCTGGGAGCTTCTAGAAGGGGAAGCAAGGCGGCACTACCAGGGGTTTTCAATGAAATGTGTTTAAGTCACAGGAACATTTTCCATTTTCTAGTTTTTCTAGCTGTTGTTATTGAGCATTTGACTTTTTTGTAATAAAAATGTATTTGTTAGACTTAAACAAGTGACAGTGTTTGGAAAGTGTTTGTTATATCTCTAAACAAAAGTTAAGAGCTCCCATAACTCTTGTGACCAGCATATCTAGCTGTAGAAGTAGTGTATTGTGGTGGGGTAGGGGGCATAGGCATGCCACAGCATACATGTGGAGGTCAGAGAACAGCTTTGCTGAGTTGATTTCTTTGCTTCCATCTCTGGGAATCCAACTCAGGTCCCTAGGCTTCTGCAGCCAGCAGCTTGACCCACTGTGTCTCACCAGCCCAGTATGTGTAAAGCATTTATGTGCAGCTACTGGAGTGGTACATAGAAGAAGCAGCCATTATGTTGGTTTGTCTGTCCTAGGTTTTCATTTACTCCATGTTGTTTCATGAGCATCTTTCCCAAAAAGTTGTGTTTTCTTCCTTTCATTCATGAAGTTGACTGTTTACTTAAAAAGGTGTGTGAGTTTCATTGTTAAAATTAAACAGAGGGGTTTTAAAAGTATGTCAGAGACGCACAGACTTTGTAGCTAGCCAAGAGAGATTACATATATAATGTTTTGAGTGAAGTTTAAGGCACTCAGTATTGAACCTTAACCAAGCAGTGGAACAAAACAAGTTTACCCTTGTAACAGGAATTGTTTTAATTTTGTAACTATTTAGTGTTGTATAACTGCTTCATACCACTTTGACGTAATTTTTTATTAGTAAAATGTGTTTTTCACATCATAATTCTTGATCCCTTTCCTTCTCTGTCCCTTCACAGTCAATCTTTGCCCCTGCATGTCCCCCCAAATAAAACAAAATCCAAGAGAAAAAAATGAAAAAAAGAGAAAAATTAAAAAATAAAAAAAGGCAAGGAATTAAAAAACACTGTGTACTCCTTGGTCCATACATATCTGTTTACAAGTGTTCACTCAAAGAGTCATTGTTCTGGTTCTTGGCCCCTGTTCTCCACTACATTTCAATGCTGGGCCCCCACTAGGACTCTCCCTGGACACCCTGCGGGCACCCTGTATTGTGGGGATCCTGCAGCTTTGGATCTGTGAGTCAGGTCCCTTCACGGGTTTCAGCAGATCATAGATGGTATGGATATTGGGGCAGGCCAAGTCATACCCTGAGTCTAGGCCTGGGCAGCTGCAGGGTTGGTCCACCGGATGGAAAATTGGGACAGCTGTCCCATGGTTACAGTTTCAGGGGTGACTCACCCACACCTCTGCTAACAGGGTTGAATCTGTTGTGCTGCTCTGGCGAGGTGCAGGGCCTCCGTGTTGTTGCAGCTGGTGTGGATGGGGATAGCTCTCTTATGACCACAGAGCCACCTCTCCTAGCTTCCCCAGGCATTGGTGGGCAGGGGGGAGAATTTCTCCCCGCCACCCATGTAGCCACAAGACAGAAATGGGGCAGCTCTCCCATGTTCACAACTTCGGGCCTGGTTTGCCCACACACGCACTAACAGGGTTCTATTGTGCCGCCAATTTTTTTTAATAATTGGGATCCATTTGATTCCTTTTCATCTTCTCATATGCACCCCCTCTTGAAAATGAGTGAACTTAGATTCTTACAAACATGAGCGTATTCAAATATATGCACAGAGTCTTGCCTTTGAAGAGAAGCTGGTGCCAGCGGTTTCATGTGCTGTGCCATGGCTGTTGCTGCAGGGAGCAGAGCAGAGAGCGTGGGCAAGCTGGAAGACCATGGTGTGGATGCAGTGAGCTGTAATGATGTGCGTGTTGACTTCACTCAGGAAGAGTGGGCTCTGCTGGATCTGCAGAGAGCAGAGCAGAGAGCGTGGGCAGGCTGGAAGACCGTGGTGTGGATGCAGTGACCTGTAGTGATGTGCGTGTTGACTTCACTCAGGAAGAGTGGGCTCTGCTGGATCCTTCACAGAAGATTCTCTACCAAGATGGGATGCTGGAGACCTATAGGAACCTCACTGCTATAGGCTACAAATGGGAAGATGATAATATCAAAGAACATTGTCAAAGTTCTCAAAGACATGGAAGGTAATTTTCATGTATATGCTCATGCAAATGTGCCTCTGAAGATATTTTAATGTATATAGAAGTTTCAAAGAAAAAGCAGCAGTGGAAATCATCACATCATAAAGTTCACCGATGATCATTAAATTCTCACTAGGCTATATACCTCAACAGCAGAGGGATACAGGGTCACCATGAAGGCGGTATGTCAGATGTGGCAGCAAAAGCAGGAGGCTAAAAACTGACATTCTGAAACTGCAGCAGGAAGCAGAGAGACTGGAAACTGGAAATGGTGTGTGAATGTAATTTCTCAAGCCTGTACATATTTCCTCCAACTGGGCAACATGGTCTAAATCTTCCCAAATAATACCACCATCTTAGGATTGATTTCCCTGGCTTCAAGCTTGCATGCTTGCTTTGTGTGAACCAACTCATGATGAAGAAAAACTCTATAGGTAAACCACCAGATGTCTCAACAGCTGAGTTACAGGAATGAATTATTACAAGAAAAGAACTTCCATGAGTCAAAAATTATTTAAAGAAATGTTTTCTTTGTAATTATGTGATGGTAATATGTATATGTGTGGGTATGTGAGTGTGCATTCTGGTTCCTGAGAACATTAGACCTTTGGATCTCCTTGTAGCAGGAATTATAGGAAGTTGTCAAAAATCATATCTTGGTCCTGGGAATGAACATTTCTTCACTGTCTTCACTGTCTCTAGGGCTATAAATATTTTAAAGCCTATTTATATCATTTTTAAAGTCAAGAAATAGGAACAAGCTCATACAAGAGGAAAAAAAACCTATTAATGAAAATGATTTGGTAAAGTCTTTAGTCATCACAGTTGTCTTAAGCTTCAAGAAAAAAATCAAGCTTCATTTATATTTCATCGTATCCTTGAAGGAAGTAAACTACTTACCATGTTCACTGAAGACTGAGGGTGGAGATCACGACATTGTGGTTATGTTTTTAAACATTTGAGGTAGATACTAAAGTGTGATATGTGTGTGACAAATCCAATTAGGGAAGCTTATCTCATGGTCCTTATATTCCTTTTGTATCTTTTTCTCATCTTCTATTGGGCTCTTACTTAGTGATAGGCATTTTTCTGCTGTAATATATAGAATGCTATCCCCATCAACTAAGTGATCCATTGTTTAAAGTATGTATGATCATACTTTTCAAGTAAGGTTCAAAGGTAATGAGTTGTTCCTGTTTTGTTTTTCATATGTTTACAAATTCTCTCGAAATTTTGTTGTTTGTTGTTCAATTTGACCTGGATTTCAGTAATGGTACAGTGATACCTTTGAACTCATGACCCTCATGTTTCTGCTACAAGTCCAAGGGTAGATGAAGTACTACAAATGTGAGCTGTTTTGTCAACACAGTTTAACAAGGTTAATGTTAAAATGATGATAGAGGAGAACATAAGAAACATTAAATATCTTTAAAAAACAAATAATAAACATTTGGCAAAATGTAGACAGTGCCACTGGAGCTGGGGAGTGGCCATAAGTAAAGCAGTGTGTGCTGAGTTGAGGCAGGCTCTTATGTCTCGCAGACATTCCTGGGTCTCAGCTAGGACTTTAGGGTAACCACCTGCTGTGGTACAGCACTCTGTGTTCGGTGTGACACTACCGAGAATCCAAACGCTTGTGGAAGGCCCACGCCAGTGCCTGAGAGCATGTCTCCTTGCCCAACAGCCCACGAGAACTTGGCCCCACACGGGCTTTTACTTTTATTTTCATTTTTCTTTGCTGCCCTCTCACGTCAGCTGCCTCTCTGTGGAACCACAAAGAAAACTGAAGCTTAGCAATTTTACTTTGCCCAGAACTCAGGTACTTAAAAAGTAAGATTTTTTTTCAGCTTTAGGTTTAAATAACTTTTTTTTCTTTTTAACCTTCAGGGTTATTTCAAAGTAGAATGTCTTTTACTGAACCTAACTGACTTCCAATTTGAGGACCTGTGGTTTTAAAAAGTATCATCAGCCACAGACTTATCAAGTTCACAGACTGCCCACAGACCAGATACGTTGAAGGAGTGGTTTTCCTGTTGCCCCTCCTCTCAACTTTAACCTCCAACCTTCTCTAGCATGTATCATGACAAATAAAACTGCTGAGGTTTGACAGCAGGATATGAAGTCAGTAGGCCATCGCATAAGATGGTCAGGGATTCTTCTCAGGCTGAAATAAGTGCTCTGCACTGGATTTTTCCAGAGGAAGTCGTAAACACTCATATCACTGTAGTTTTAATAATTATTGGTCCAAAAAAAAGAAGTATACATATTAAATGATGTTTGACAACTCTAATTTAGTCGTTTTGTTATTGGTTGTCTTTGACCATTAACTTGGATTTCTGTTCTTAATTTAATGTATACTATTTCAAGCAAGCAACATTCGATCCCGATATAAACATGACGTTGTATACAGCATTCTAAATGAGTTTTTAGTTTGTGATTAAGACAAACCATATGATGAAAAGCAAACAATGTGTCTGTATTGCCCTACTGACTTAAAACTATCTCACCTACAGTGCCTTCTGTCATTTCACGTGGAGACATGAGCACCTCAGCTCATCACGCTTCCTTGGATTTCAGATATTTGTATAGATTCTCAAAGAACCCAGCTGTCTAGAGTGTTATTCATTCTTCACCGCACAAACACTGTCTTGTGAAGTCTTTGCAACTGCTCCATCAAACTGGGCTCTCTCCCTTACTAGGTCTGAGCATTAGGAACATTAGGAACAGGCAAGCAGTTACATCGGTACTTGACCAGTGCTTCTTATTTGGATGGATGGATGGATGGATGGATGGATGGGTGGGTGGGTGGGTGGGTGGGTGGGTGGGTGTCTGTCTGTCTGTCTGTCCAGGTCCTCTTTCTTTGTCCTGATTTTCTCCCATTTTGAGTGTAATTTTGGTCTTTTCATCAGTATACTGAAACAGGAAAAACCAGAAGATGGGAGATGTGGGAGTGTGGAAGTCAGTCATGGAACTAGAAATGGGGTGAGGCACCTCCAGGTTGACCTCTGCAGAGTCATGCATGCCTCTCAAAGGATCCAGGATAGCTTCCACAGAAGCACAGTACTGCCATAGTGTGCTCCTCGCATCAGGAGGAGGAGCCAGAACCCTCACAGTATGCAGCCTGAAGTGAGGGGCTGAGGGTGGAGATAAGAGATGGAACACAAGTAATAATAATGATAATAACAACAACAACCAAGACCTGTGAATGTGACACAACATCTTAGAGTTGGTAGGAAATTGGATTTTTGTATGTTTCTTGTGGAAGCATTTTGAGATCATCAGGAGCCTTCATCCCTCCCTCCCTCAGCAGTGGCAACACATGAACAGAGGAATCCTTTCCTCATATTTACTAGCAGCAGCTGTTGTAATGTACTGCATTGGTACAGCACTTCCACATTCATTAATGTGTTTGAGGCTAACCCTTCCACTGGGAAAGGAAAAGCATTTCAAATGGGTCAGAAAAGCCAAGACTCAGGGAAAAAATGTAATCTACTCAACATTAATTGATTCATATCAAAGCCAGCATCGCTTCACTTACTGTTCAGCAAAGCTGTTGATGAATGTTTACCATGTGCCTGGTATCCAGGGATGACCATGAGTGTGACCTATGAGGTACAGGGGGACCTCTCGGTCAGGCCATGTGCTATGTTCAGCTGTCCTCATTCCTGGGACACACCAGTTGAACAATCTCTACCTGTTTCAACTTCCCAGTTCACTAACTCCAAACTTGTTAAGACTGACAGCTATAGCGTAAGAGTCCCAGCCTCACACTCAGCTTGCAAACGGGAAACAGGGACCTAGGGACTCATTAGGAAAAGTTGCAGAAACCAGAGGTTGGAGCTCTGGGGCTAGTTGCATGGACAACTCAAAAAAAAAAAAGAAAGAAAGAAAGAAAAAGAAAAGGAAAGGAAAGAAAAATTCATGGATAAAAATGAGAAAAAGCATTAGACTTTTTGAGACTAATAAGTGTCCAAACCTCCATCTTTATGTTGCACATTTGCTGCCTGTGTTATTAGAATAAATAAACCTCTTAAATTTGTGTGGTTGAAAATAAAGGGAACCCAGATATTTTAAACTTTTGATCACTATTCAAAAAATGACTGCTTCACTGTTAACTATATGTTCTTTGTATTTGCTTTTATCAGGAAACTTCTTCCTAGTGTTCTTATTGACAAAAGTGTAGATGGACAGACAGATAGATTACTGATAGTTTTTAAATTGATAGATGGTGCTCAGTGAGTTCAGCTCATTCCTTACGACCCTAGGAATGCTTGAGTAGTTCTGAAAACAATGTTCCAGTAGCTCCCTGTACCACCCTGGTTGATTGGTTTAAAGTTAGTTTGGCTCTCTGCTTGCTCTGCATTCTTTTGCTTATAGCAATTGGATAGAAAGTATGTATATAAATACAGGACTGGTGCCGGAGAGATGGCTCAGCCGTTAAAGGCTAGGCTTAAAACCAAAATACAGGACTGGAAGTGGTTGCGGGAAATCTTGAAAAGAGGCAGCAATGAAGGTTAAGATCCTGATATGAAGCCCAAGGTAAGGAGGTAAATGTACATTAATTGCTATTGCTTAAAATGTTGTGGACCATCAGTAACATACAGAACTTTTTTTATTTGTTTATATTTGGGGATTTTTGAAAGATTTCCCCCAGCTGAACTACCCCAGTCCCCAAACCCAACATGATGCAAACTCTGAACCTCGTGAGGGTACTGAAGAAGTTTGGAGTTTCAGAACTTTTTTTAGATTGCAGGTGTTCATCCTATGACCGTATCCTAACTTGGGGATGGAAGTGAGAGACCTTCTTATCTGATGTTCCTGGTCTTCTCTAACCTTGCAGCAGGCAGTGAAATCATTATTTTCCTACTAGGATGGAGTGAAGCCATAGAAAGGTTGTGACTGAGAGGAAAGTTCTACCAAATATTCATTTCAAAATTATTTTCTGTAATTTTGGTATGTCCAGAAAAATATTGCCTTAAAAAGAGAAGTGCTCGGGTGATGATGTACACCTTTAATCCCAGCACTGGGTGGCCGAGGCAGTGGGATCTCTGAGTTTGAGGCCTTATCTACATAGCAAGTGCCAGGTCAGCCCCCAGGGCTACATAGTTTGAGAGGAAGGAAAAAGGAAGAAAGATGGGATGGGGGTGGGGTGGAAGTGTCTGTCCATCAGAAATCACTGTTCGGGTAGCTTTTGCCACCTTTGGCTTTGGTTGGAATTGCAGGCTTTCACCTATACACTGGGTGGAATAAACATTTTAGCTCAGGAAAAGGAGATTCTGGTACTGGCTCTTCTCATGCAGTGGTTTTCTTAGAGACAGATGTGCTGCAGATCCCCCATGCTAAGCTGGTGTATGACGTATGTTTTCCTTTTCAAATCACACACTTGACCAGTAGGAACACAGGACCCCCAAAGAGGCAGAAACCCGGCATTTCCACCTCATGTTCTCTTCAGTCTCTCCTAGCACACCTGGTAGTGCTCCTGAGCTCACCTGTGCTCAGCAGCCCTGGCACTCACCTGAGGTGAACTTTCTTCGTCTCCCGCCTTACTTCAGATCCCAGGTGTTCTGCCCAGTTATATCGTTTGAACCCTTCCCACATTTTGAATTTGTTTATCAATCGAATTGTCATCTTTTTCATGGAAATTTATTTTCATTCACCGGTGGCTAGATAGTCTGTAAAGAAATTTAACTGCTGTTTCCCTCCCTGAGTCATAGAACCCTGACAGAATGGAGACAGAGATAGGAGCCCTACTTTTGCACAAAGGCATTCCTTGGATTGCAGAAGGACCAAGCATTCTATAGAAGTTCCCTTGACTCAGACCTGGGAGGCCCATTTCCAACCCTGCCTTTCCTTTTACTTCATCCTATAATGGTAGGAAAAGTTAATTAACAGCTAAATCATAATTTATTATCCTTTACAATAAGATTCACTTGCATTTACATGGTTGAGGTCCTGTTGCCACTAGACATAAGCTGTCAAACTTTTATTTATACAGAATAACTATCCTGGTTGTACTGAAGTGGTGCTACATGTAATTTAAAATTTTTTCCATCGCTCAAAATGCTCCCCGCTTTGTGTATTGCAAGGTGGAGTCGGTGATGCTACATCTGTCCACATCTGTTGAGTCTCTCCTTCACAAACTACCTAAAAAGGAATGGTCCGTTTTGAAATGATTTTGATCTTGCTGAGGATGGGTGGCCATTGGGAAAGGTAAATTACAACTGACATTGCAGGAGCAGGTAGCAGGGGAGCAGCGAGCGGAAGTCTTTCTCTTTTCTGGGCTGTTGAGAGGTGGTAGCTGTTAAAGAGCTGTCTGCTAAGTCATCCCGAGCTAATGCAAATTAGCAGTTGTTTTCTTTCAGAACTGTATGACTGAATAAACATTTACCATTTGTTTCCTTTCTACTCATCTCTTAAAACAGTTGCTACAGGTCTTAATAGTAAGACTCGAAACATATAATGTATTAGCCTTGGCACATCAAAATATTGTTCATCTTCCAAACTTGAGATATTCCAGTTTGGCTTCTCACTGAGTTTATAATGTTTCTGAGTGTATGTATCTAAAAACGCATCTTACTAATCTCCTGGAATTGATTTAAAAGAAAAAAAAGTCCCTGTAACTTGTCACTATTCCCAGCTTCAGCATGGTCTGTCACTTGTGAGATTGATGGACATTGTGCTCTGTCTCTGTCTTAGAGGGCCCCCAATATGAAATCTGAACCGTGGATCTGTATTTTGGAAGAGAGGCCTATGATACTTGTGCAAATTAATAATGAGGTTAAAGTGAAGTTAGAGCCATAGCTGAGAGAGCAGTGCTCCTTGCTTTCTGTGCAAGCCTTTCTCTTGCCTCATAGGACCACCTTTTCTCATGGCGCCAGTGTGGCAACCGCCAGGGGTAAAGAATTTCACCAAGTGAACAACAGTATCTAGTAAATTTGTGTTCCGAGCTCTCCTGAAAGGTTTATTCCGCTGCCATCGTTAACATTCCTGGAGCCTGTGTCTGCCAAGTGCTTGCACTCAGTTCACAGGCTTCCAATTTAGCATGACAAAGTTGCTCCCATTTGCAAATGGGAAACCTGGAGCCCCAAATGGAGCCTCACGGTGAACTGCGCCTGGGGATGAGATCCTAGAGATACAGTATAAAGGATTATCTAGGATCATGTGGATGGTTCACGGTTGCCTTTGTCTGGCTGCTGGGTTAGATCATTCTTGGCAAGTTGGATGAATTAGTATCCTATTCCTAAGACCCATTTCATTACCTAGTTTGGAACTCTTCCACGCCCTGAAAACTTCCATTGAAACTTTCATCAATAGTATTTGCATAGACAAAATGGAATCAAACTATTGACATCTTCTTTAAGAAAAACAAAAGGCAAATGTATGTGACTGGTTTGTCACAAAAGATAATTTATCCAAAGGCACCTGTCTTCTCTAAGGACTCTGCGTGAAAGGGATTTTAGGAGGAGCCTGGTGAATTTTTTGTCTTTAAAATAAAGCTGTTTTTGAGGTAGGAGAGAAGCTTAGTTTTTGAAATGGCACAATGAATAACAGAGGTCTCTTTTCACCTCCCAAAAAAGAGGCACTAAAAGGGACATTTGTTAGGCTCTTGAGGAAGAATTGTGCCCTTAATGTGCAAGTCTAGATATAAGAGAACAGGGTGGGAGGGAGAGGAAGAGCAGGTACTATTGGAGCCATGCTGGCTCCGAAAGCAGCCTCTTTCTCTTAGGTGGTCACAAGCTTACGTTCCAAACTCAGTGATGTTTTTAGTGACTAGAACAGCTAGCCAGGCAGGGTCAGCAGAGCATTCTGACACTGAATGCCCATCCGTCCCCAGACTGTCTCACCTCGCCCCCAGTAGCCCATCAGTAGCTTCTGGCAGACAAGTGGCCGGGATGTCCTCCTGATGCAGGTCAGATGGTTTGTATTTCCAGGTTTTCAACATAGACGGGGTCTGTCATTGATTTGGAAGTTGGCAAGTTCAAGCACCATGTTACTTACTGGGTGTGGTTCATGCTGTGGATGAGAAGACTCTTCAGATAGTAAAACAAATGATGAACAAACAGGATTGGTTATGAGCTGAGAGAGAGAGCAATGGGTAGGCCAAGGCTGTCTGTGGGCCACTCCACTGCTATCCAAAATGTAGCTTTCCTAATAGCTCCCTTCATAAGAAAAATACCAAGTTACTGCTCTCCTTCTTTAAAAAAATAAAAATAAGGTGTTAGAAACAGGAAAAGTTACAGAGGCCACAGCTCCACAGCTATCAAATCTGGTTATCTCCCTCATGGATCAAAGTTCAAGCTCTCCGTTTTGTATGTACAGTCCTCATGCTATTTGAAAAGGCTGTAACGAAAAGCAGTTATGTGGTTATTTTTAAAGAACGAAGGTTGAGTGCAGTACTACCAGAGCACCTGAAATGCTATTCTCTCCTAATTATTGGCGAGGATTAATTAAGTACAAAGTTACAAGCCTTGAAAGAATTTCATGATTTTTTCTTTGATTTTTTTTCTACAAAAAAAGAAGATCCACCCCATCATTTTCTATTTTAGCAGTTTCCACAACTTAAACATTAAATTCTTATTGTTTGATTTCTGTTATATTAGGAGTGTGTGTTTTGCAATTCTAATCTTCACGCTTTCCTTTCTTATCACTGAAGTGGGCCTTTTGAAGCTGGGAAATTTTTCATAGCAATATTGACAGTGTTCACATTTGCATGATGACAGCCAAGGAATGGAGCAGTAATTTTTGAAATTGCAGAAGTATTTAGAACACTGATAAAAGCTGAAATATATTTTTGATGGATTGAAGTTAAGCATACATGATTTTTTCCTGCTGTCAAAAGGCTCTGAATTTAGTGAATATTTGCCTGCTGCGAGAATGCAAGATTAACATCACAACCATCACCCGGGCACCCAAACCCTGCAATTTAATAGCTTTTTAGGTTCTTTCCTTTTTCTAAACAGCAATTAATCTCATTTTAGTACAATTTTCTCGTTTCTGAAGTCGCTCATTGAATCGCTGTTTTGTTCATATTTGGCTTCAGCTTCTCTGCATAGTCATTAAAGTCCCAATTAATGTCGCCTTTAGCTGAAGAGTGCTCATTTTTATTGAGAAAATGACAGTTGCTGCCATGAGTAGTGCAGTGTAATATACATTAATTGCCCTGTAACACTGGTAATTACGAGTTTTTCAAGCCTCTCAGTAAACTGTCATGCCTAGACAAGACTGTGCTAAAATAGATTACTCATTAGGGAGACCTGGCCTATTTTCTGGTGGGTTCTTAGTGTTGGTTTAAAAAAAAAATCTTGAGCTTGAACAAATAGTTGCCAAGAGCAATTTCCTCCAACAATATTCTTGTGCTTGGTTTTTCAGCCATCACTTAAGATTGTGGTCAGAAAAGAGACAGGGTGCAGCAGATGCTGCAGATACTGAGTCCTGAGCATCTATTTCCGTGACTCACAAGAGCAGATCCAATGGTGCTCCAGTCAGGGTTGAATAGCCTGGAACCAAAGAGTGCTTTCTAGGGGCTGCTGGGTAAACACAGGTTCATTCCCTGGGAGAGGGAAGGCAACCTGTAAGTCATGCATGTCAAGTCTGTGTCACTGAGGTGCAGATCCCTGTGAAGCCTGGAGTAGGTACATAGCTGACTCCAGAACAGAGCCTGTATATATAGTGGTTGGCTGTAATTTTGTTTGTTTGTTTGTTTGCTATTAAAAGATAAATCTCCTTCAATGAGAGCAGCAAAAAGCTTAAGTATGAATCTGCCAAGTTTTCCGTCAATAGTTTCTGGCTAGTAAGCTTGGCTGATTCATGTGTGGATAGTATTTTTCTACTTTCATTCCCACCGATTTTCATAGGTTGGTGTTTTAATACAAAGTGAACATGAAAGCCATTGGTTTCTCAGTGCTGAAAAAAGGAACCCATCCTCAAATCCATGCCTAAAGCAGGTGTTCTAACAATCTGCTCTCGCTCTCTCTCTCTAAATGAATTTTGTCACAGCCTTTCAGATTTCTTTGTGGTGATGAGCTAATGAAAGTAGATAGTACAATTTGTGCTGACCAGGTAGCTAGTGCCAGCTCACAGCTGAGGATAGCTTTAAAAAAATAAATAAATAAAATACAGCATCATATCACTGATTCACCCATTACACAGCATTAATAGTGAGAGACCTCGGTGTGTTTATCTGTTTGTATTGGTGTGCATTTATCGAATTGTTTGTGACAAGACTAATTGGGGTAATTGTAGACACTGAAATTACCTGTCAGCTATATGTAACCACACTCCCTTTCTTTCTGACAAATGATGACAACTGAGGGACCCCATAGCATTACTCATGATGGCTTTTCGAGTGGTAATAAGGACAATAGGGGCCCTGGCTAATTTGACATGGACAGCCTTCACAACAAGAAGCCGGCTAAATGACTTGTCAGGAGGGGAGAGAAGTCAGAAAAGTAATGGAGTCCCCCATGGCGCTCTGACAGGGAGATGAGGCAATTTCAACGGGAAGTGAAAAGGCTTCAGTTTGTCAAGTATTTAGAACAATCAGAGAACAGCTAGAGGCTGGAACCTGACAATGAATTTGTGAACCATGCTAGTGGTTTCACATAGGGCAGCTACTTCATGATGGCTGTGTGGTACTCAGGTTCTGTACTCTCTGCACACGTCATATCTACCAGCCAGAGTTGAGTCACCTTGATTTCCTGCTGTTTTACAAAGGGCACTATTGGTTAAGGTGACAGAGACCTAGCTGTGGAGACATGCCATGAGGCACAGTCACTAGCATGTTTAAGAATAAGGAAGAATCTGGCTATACAGTATGATAGTAGCATCCCATATACAATGATGATTTTAACTTTTGTCTCATTTATTATTATTATTATTTTAGAGATAGGGTTTCAGTGTGTAGCCCAGACTGGCCATAAACTTACTATCCTCATACATACTAGAGGCTGGGATTATGGGTATGCACCATCATGCCCAGCTAGGTGTTAACTCTTGACCAAGACCTTATACCAACTTATGAGCCCTCCCACAATCCAGTTGCCCCTAGCATGCTCCTTTCTCATTTGCTATTGATCAGACAGTATAACACTGTTGTTTACAGGCTGAGACTTCTATAAGCAGGTCTTTCCTCTGGTTACATAATACTCCAAAGCTAGAAAATTTGTTTTGGGATTAAAGCTACCTCCTTCTCCCATACTCTACACCCCCAAAGCTTTAAACATTTTACCTAGATATATTTAATATGTGGCTTAGGTTAGGCAGTACATTTATATGTCAGCAGTTAATTGTCTACAGTTCCTGGTTTTATATCATTAGGGTCAATCTTTGCATCTTGTTCAAGAGCAAGCTTAAGTGTCCTTAAGGCACCTCCTCTGGGTGAGACCTCTGTCTGCCTCAGTTTCTTCCTTTACCTAATGAAGAAAGACAAGTAGAGGAAATGTATACAAAACCTGGGTGGATCTCAATACAAACACATGTTAGGATGCGTTCATACAACCCAGTATATGTGTGATGTTCTCAGAGCAGTATTCCTCCATCCCTTCTCCTATGCCCTTGTAAATCCAACAGTACCTTTTACATGAGTAAAAGACAGAATATTTTGTGAAGATTTTAAAGCATTTAAATGGTACAATATTGAGGCTGGAGATGGTCATTGAGCCACTGAGTTAAGAGTGCTGACTGCTCTTCCAGAGGACCCAAGTTCAGTTCCCAGCACCACTATTATACAGCTTACAAGGGCCTGTAACTCCAGCTCCAGAGGATCCAACACCCACATCTGGCCTCAGCCAGCACCTGTGTACACATGCAATATTCACACAGATACACATGTACACATGCATCTTTTTTTAGTTTAAGCTACAGACTCAGTGTTTTGTGAAGAAGGCAATGTGTGTTCGGTATACTTCCTAATGTTCAATCTTCATGTGGGACAAGGTTGCTTTCAGATATTGTATAATATACTAATATATCATTTAAAATGTCTTAATATGCCTTAAGACTAATAATTCTGCACTTAATTTAAGACCTACCTAAATAGGTTGCCTAATTCAGAAAGGTTAGAAAACTTTTTTGCAAAAATTCTCCTGAAAAAAATTTTTTTGTTTTGCTTTTATTTGGGGGTGAGAAAAGAGGCAATAGCAGTTGTTCCTTCACCCAGTAGAAGCGATTGTCCGCACACCCAGTCCCCTTGAATAGGGTTGGCATGGTGTGGGGGTTGCCACAGAACAGACACTCTGCCACACCAAGACCCAACATGCTGCAGACCAAACAGTGGACTCAGAGTCATAGGAGCAACAAGATCCAAGTCCAGCAGTTCAGGGTAAAGGCCGAGTAATGGGCCTGGGGACCTCTGGAGCAGTGGGGACTCCAGATGGAGGGAGAGCCCCTTGCATGTGATTGCCTATGCACAAAGGAAGATGTGACTTCAGATGTCCAGACTGTGACCTGCATGTGTGTCCTTTGTTACTCAAAATGCAGTCTCCTTGTGAATGACGGGTCATTCCACTCCTTGTCTGGAATGGGCGTTTCTCCACATGGGCCTTGTCTAAAAGGATTCTTTATGAGCCTCCCAAATAATTGCTCTTGGAAATTGTTGTCACTTGTGGGAAAAGTGTTTTGTTTCTTTTTTCTAAATCATTGTAAATAATCTATCCAGTGTATGCCATTGGATGTGCGTGTGTTCTTTACCTTAGACTATACATATGACTCCTTATTCTTGTGTTATATGCATATGTAGTTATTTAAAAACTCACCTGTGATGGGTGTTCTAGGAGACAACATAAACAACAGTATTCCAGGCATTCTTGCGAAGGACTGAGTTGAGGTGCAGAATGCACCGTAGCGTCAACCAGCATGGTGTGGTGCAGGAGCCCTGACTGCTGGTTCACACATGCTCACAAAGCTCTGGACCCCTGAGCTCCAGCCTCGCCCTAAGTCTGTCTTTCCGTCTTCTGTCATGAAATCTGCTAGTATAGAGAAAGCTATGAAGCGCCTGTGTTTTCTGTACCACGATGTGTGGCTTGTAATGAAAATTCTGTTTCTCCCTTTTAATAGTCCATTAAAAGAGCTGTTTTCATGACATTCAACACTCATTTATCCAGTTGTCTATTAACATATACACAAGTGTAAACAAAGTAACTTGTACATATGTATTTGTTTTCTCTTCTCTAGTCTTCAGAATTCTTAATTCATCTCTGGAGTTAATTTATAGACAAAGAAAGATAATGTGTTGGATTATATAAATACCCATTTACCTGTTGCATGATGATTAAAGTGTTTTCATTTCCTACCTTCTTTCCTGTTTACCTGAAGCTTCTGTCAGCAACCAGAACAGGCTTTTTCTCTTGAAAATATACATGCTCTGAGTGAATGAGAATTGCTGTCATTACTCTTACACTTCTTTATTTGCGTTTGGTTATGGCATTTGTGTGTGTGTGTGTGTGTGTGTGCGTGTGTGTGTGCGTGTGTGTGTGTATGTGTGTGTGCATGCGTGTGTGTGTATGTGTGTGTGCATGCGTGTGTGTATGTGTGTGTGTGCGTGTGTGTGTGTGCATGCGTGTGTGTGTGTGTGCATGCGTGTGTGTGTATGTGTGTGTGTGTGTGTGTGTATCTCTGTGTGCATGTGGAGGTAACAAGCCATCATCAGGTGTCCTCCTCAATGCTTCTCCACGTTCTATTTTGAGACAGGATCTCTCACTGAATGTGTAGCCTATGGAGTGCCTAGGCTGGCTTATCAGGGATTCTATTTCCTTTTCTCTTCATGCTCAGTTCTCAGATTACAGGCATGTACACCTCACCCTTACGTATGTGCCAGGGTCCTCATGCTCATACTATAAACACATTACAGACTGAATCATCTCTCCAGGTGACTAAGAAATCACTGAATCACTTTTTGCATCCATTCATATTCCTTGCCAATAACCTAGAGAATAAACAACCTGAGTTAAAGGACGACAAAGTTTTAAGGCTACAGCACTTTCTTAGACAAGCAATGTCTGCTCAGACACTTGCACCCTAGACCAAGCTGGATGACATCACTTAATAGGCAGTTTTTATATTCAATATTTTACTTATGTCCCTCCCCTTTATTTCTGCTGTACACGTGCGCCTTACTGTGTGGATGCTTGTCATCAGTCATTTTGTAAAATATGCCTTTATGAGGCACTTTTGAGAATTAAGGCGCTTGTCATTAGAAAGTTGTATGATAGAGTCCTTCAGTGTCCATTTACAATTCCACATCCTCTGACCCTGGAGCTCTGGACTAGGTCGCTCATCTCTCGGGACACTAGATAGTTCTGATTATTCCAAGTGGTCTCCTGCCCTCTCTCCTGTGCCTATTAGAGCTGTCATTATAGATTGTTTCAGTCACTCATATAATTGCTTCATTGCTGGTAACTGGCTTAATATTGTCCCAGACCTCAATGGCTCTTCTTTTCTCAGATTTACATACAGCGTCCCAGAGCTTTCTTGGGGACACTTACCATCTTTCCTCCAAATGATCTGGTGACAGTATACAATGATTCAAGTTTTCATCAACCCAATACAGTCTTTCTTCCTTGCTGCCACAAGCCAAAGAAAGGCAGAAATCAAGAGAAATGCTTTCACTACTGCACTTCAAGGAGGCCCTGCCATGAAGTCAAGAAGGGAAGTTCCTGACGTTGCCCCACACTGACCCTGGCAGATGCTCTGTGAGCCCCATCCCTTCGTAACACCCAGACAAAAGCGCTCAGCACTCTTTCTTGCCAGTCCAGTCACACACAACCAGCTAGATATATTCTGCCCCAAGCTGTCTCTCCTGTTCCCTTTCTACTCCAGGAGAAAGTCTCAATGACTCTGCATGGTGTTAACTGTCATTGCTGCGTACTGATATGGGAGATTGGTTTATGGACACTTAAAGGAGACTGTCACTTTCATTTGGAGCATAATGACTCTTACAAGTGGCCTTAATAAGTGTCTGTTCTGATAGCAGTTGTGGACCTGGAGTTCTTTGGACACTGAAATAGTTTTGTAACTGCTGCTGGGCTTCCAGGCTGGTCTCAGAAGCCTCTTATAACCAGTATGTACCAGTCTTCATAGAACCGACATGAGTTTCCTATCTCAGAGTAAGTTTTAAATGTTCATGCTCAAAGGGATTTGAAAGGTTAGGGTCCACCGGACAAACTGTCAGCAGAAAAATTGCCTCCCTAAATTATGAGTACCATTCACTCACGCCACTGTACATTTCTTTCTTTCTTGGTTTGGTTCTATTTTGTTTTGCTTTTGTTTCTCCAGACAAGCTCCTGGCTCTCCAGGAACTCACTCTGTAGACCAGACTGACCTCAGACTCAGAGATCTGCCCGATTCTGCCTCTGCCTCCCGAGTGCTGGGATTAAAGTTATGTACCACCATCACCCAGCCACCCTACATTTCTCAGCTCTCTTGTTCCTTGAATATTCAAGAGTTTCTTGATAAAGCATTCCTAAGAAAAACTTCTTACTTGAACATAAACCTTTTGCTGGAGGGTGGGAATCACCAACCCCTATAAATATTTAAGGCCTCTAATATACCTTTGCAAAACTGTTTGATATATAATCCAGTAATTTTCAGCAGTGTGATTCATGGAAGGCGTTCGCCTGTCCACTTCTGCCCCATGTTTCTGAACACACTCACTCAGATTACAGCCAGTTGACATTAAAACAAACAAACAAAAGTGTGGGTTCCCCCCAGAATGGCTGTGCTGTTCCTCTTGCTCCTTATGGGAGTTCAAGGCTTCAACTGAACAACTCCCTCTCATTCTGTTTCTGGAGACTCCATATCAAAAGCACATCTATGCTTCCCCCCATCATCTCACACTGCCCTCCGTGGAGTAGTGAGAAACTTCATCCAGTGCATCCCTTTGTAGAGGCAGCATCCCTTCCCATCTGTGTGTGTTTAAGAGCTTGGGAGCTCACATCGACTCCTTTGTTTTGTTTTGTGTGATAGCCACCTCAAAAATGTGCAAAGGTGGTTTGCACTCCCTAAGTTGGAAACCATCTTAAACTACATAGCATGATTCTGAGTGGTGAGAGTCTCTCATCTAACACCACATGGCCAGACACAGAATGTGCATCTCACACACACACTCTCTCTCTCTCTCTCTCTCTCTCTCTCTCTCTCTCTCTCTCTCTCTCTCTCTCTCTCTCTCTCTCTCTCTGTCACACACACACACACACCTCCCCTTCCCTACTTTTTACTGGGGTATTCTGATTTTTGACAGGTTAATAAGGCACTTGGCTCTGTCGTTTGGGGTCTTTGATGTCATGGACCAGCATGGCAACCACTTGTGACAGAGAAGACCTGATTTCCTCGTGGTGTCTGAGAAGCAAAGAAAGATTAAAAGGACGGGCTCTAAAGAGTGCCTCCAGCCGCCCACTCCTTTGACGTAACTTCCTTCTCAGTAGTGCCTCCCACCTTGATGGTTCCACCCCCTTCCACAGCACCAGAGGCTGGTGACTGAGCCACTGGGAGCCACTGTTGTAGAAAACACCATAGAGCAGTGCTTGTGGCTGGCGGAGAGGGCTGCCTTTCTGCTGTTGTTTCCTAGTGTAGGGAAGCTGCTTAGTTTCTGTCATCTTTGTGGTCTCCGACTTTGTTGTTTGCACTTCCGGTGCTGCATCCAGTGTTAGTCATTGTTTGAGACTCCCCCTCCTGTGCTTTCCTCCAGGAGTGTTGTAGTTTGGGGTCTTGTGTAATTTTAAACCCATTTTAGCTAATGGGTTTAAAGAGTATTATAATTTTGGGTTTTGTTTGACCTTAAAACCTATTTTAACTGACTTTTGTGCATCATATATATGGGTCCAGATCTCAAAAGTGTTATAATTTTAGGTTTCATGTAATCTTTAAATCCCTTGTTAGGCCGGGCATTGGTGGCGCAAGCCTTTAATCCCAGCACTCGGGAGGCAGAGGCAGGCGGATCTTTGTGAGTTCGAGGCCATCCTGGTCTACAAAGCGAGTTCCAGGAGAGCCTCCAAAACAATACAGAGAAACCCTGTCTCGGAAAAAAAAAAAAAAACCTTGTTAGATGATTTTTGGTTATCATCTATGTGTCTATTTTGATTTTTTTCCTGCATGGATCTCCAGTTTTTCCAGTACCAATACTCAGAGCCCCTCTTATATTAAAGTCTGTCTGAGGTCCACATTTCCTGTGAAATGCACTTGAATATTAGACTTGTTGAGTCAGACTAACCCTAACCCGGTCGGCCTTGGTGGCTTGCTGGAAAGGACCGCATTCCCCCAGCTGTAGAACATTTCCCTTTTGTGGAAGTGGCTTGATAGGGGCCCACAGTAACTTTGGATCTGCAGGGTTCTTGTTGTGAAAGCTGTTTTTAAGCTGACATCGCTAAATGTTTACTGTGTGTTTAGAAATGTATTAGTCATGGTGCAGACACAGAAGCAGCTGGGCCTCCTGCTCCCACCTGTTTAAACCACTGAGGCAAAGCCACCTGGAAATATTCACACCAACACCAGCCATTAATTGGACCTTTACCCTTTAGAACTCCACTTTCTTAAAATCCAGCAACAAGAACTTTGCTGTCTCCTGAAGTGGTTTCACTTAATAGGATTTGGCCTGTGTGAGTCATATGCAGGGAGCTCCAGGTCGCATGCATTGCTCAGAGATAAGAGGCAGGAGTGAAAGCACTGTGCAAAATTTGGAAGAGGAGGCTGAGGAAAGAATGGCTTCTAATTTGCTCCGTATCAAGGAGCAATTTTAAATGGCCGTTCGTGGTTTGGGAGGCCTGCTTGTGGGAATCATTGATCCACTTTCTACATAGGAAATCACCTAAGGGAGATACACTCCCAGGTGTCTTGTGCTAGGACAAATAGGAGGCTGTGGCCCAGTTCCCATCACCTGGCCTTGCTGCCTCCCTCCCCAAAGACCCCACATCCCAGGGATGTCAGGTTTCATAGGAAGTCAGAGGTTAGAAGGAGCTTCACATGAGCCACCAGATCCATGGTGCAAACTGTAAGGAGAATATTCATTGATGCCTTGAGCCTTGTGGTCTGAATGGTGTGTGAACTGTAGCCTCTGTCCTGCTGCCTCCATGGAAGAGGCTGCTGAGCAGGGAAACAGGGCAGGCAGAGCTCGGACTCTTACTGGGGCTGGTATGGGACAAAGAAGAAAGAACAAAGACATCTGAAAAAACCAAAGAACCTAGTCTTAAATGGAAGTTTCTACAAAAACCTTTGATCTATCTGTGCACATCTAAACACCAAGCTTGTCCTTCTTGCCTCAGTCATGTTCTAGATTCATCTACAATGTGCATTAGAATTAGTCTACAATGTCTACAAAAACAGCTTCACAGAGAGTAGAAGGGAGAGAGAGACTGTGAGCATGCCTGAAGCTAGACGCTCTTGCTGAGCCTTCTGAGATAGCAGGAGACTGCAGCCACCGGGAATGTCTCACTTGCCTAAACAGTGCAGGAAACATTGGTTAGCATTTCACCTTTATTGCCACACAAGGCGGTGTGTCAGTTGATGCCCTCCAAAATAACAAAAACAGAAGGTTACATGGGTACATATATTTGTTTTGAGTTAGGGTTTTTCTGTGCAGCTTAGGCTGGCCTCAAGCTTGCCATCCTCCTGCCTCAGTCTCCTAAGAGCTGAGTTTGCAGATGGGCACCACCACACTAGGTTATGTATATGCAATATGGAGGTGCTTGAGGCTGGCTCCCTGTACAGAAGCTGGCCTCTGAAACTTTATAGGGTGGACCTGCAGGCTGGGACCTCAAGCAACCTTGGAGAAGCAGAATCTCTTCTCCTCTGGGAAACATGGTTTTGTTCCCAAAACATTCAACTGATTGGATGACTCACATCCACCTGACTGTCGGTGCTCTGCCTTACTTAAAGTAAGTTCTTTGCTAATAACCAAACACTGCCATAGCCAGGACTAGATTAAAGAGTGCTTCAGTGAGTGGGCACAGTGGCTGAGACCACAGTGTGGAGTCCAGTGTCACAGACAGTTGCTGTGAGCTACTTTCTACCATGGAGGAAAGACAAGGCCCAAAGACTGAAGGGTGCTTTAATGAGAGTGACTGTCACCTGCAGGCCAGCCCAACCTTAGGTCTAACTCAAGAGAGCAGCAGGTTCCTTGGTACCTTCTGGGCACACCATCCACAGAGGGCTTCTTCCACAAGTCAGTTTCTGTCTTCTTGGGTTGTTAGAAAATGTCACCTATCTCAGAGAAAACTCATTTCCTCCCTCCTCTGTCCCTCTTCCCTTGACTTTTATCTCCCCTTCCCCCTCTCAGCTTGCCTTAGTTGCCTTTTCTGTATTTTCTGTTTAGTTATTTATCCTTTAAAACAATTATGACTTCCTGAACTAGAAATTATAAAAGGAAAGGGAACAAATGAGGAACCTAGTAGATGAAATTGTGGCTGCCTGGGTGTCTCTAATGACAGCCCTGGTTTGATGGGACAGAGAACAATCACCAGTGCAGTGAAGTGGAGAAGAGAAAAACTCATAGAAAAGGACAAAGAACAGGAAAGAGAACTCAATCTTACTGTCCTGCAAGTCTCTTCCTAGTGATGTCTATCAGTTTAAGCTTGGGCCTATAGGAATGCTGTCCAATTCCGTTAGGAATGTTCTAGTCACCTGCCAGATCAGAGCTTCTCAAACTGCTGCCCAGAAGGGCAGGGAACTCCAAAAGTCAGGCTTAAAGGAGCTCTGTCCACGAGCGGGCAGATAGAACCTCCAGACGTACCATTGGGCAGCCAGCCAGTGCAAATACTGATGCCTGAGACTCTGGGTAGTGGCAGGAAGTCACAACAGCAGTTACCTTGTGGAAGGTGGAGTGGGAGGAAACTTGAGAGCTAAGACATTCTGGATCACATTCTGGGTGACAGGACTTTTGTGTTTTCTGTTCCTTCCTAACTATGTATTTGTACCCCAACTGAAAAGGGTAACCAATAGTGATTATACAAACACATGTGCATACCCAGGCATGCTAATAACGGATCTGTTTTAGTTTTCTTTCTGTTGTTGTGATAAAACACTGACCAAAACCAACCTGGAGAGGAAAAGTGTGTTTCAGCCCACAGACAGTACTGTTCATCATTGAGGGAGGCCAGAGAAGAAACCCAGGCAGGAATCTAGAAGTAGAAATTGAAGCAGAAACCAGAAAGGATTGCTACTCACTGGTTTGCTTAGCCTGTTTTCTTAGATAAACCAGAATCACCTTCCTACAGACAGCACAGTGCACAGTGGGCTGCCCCTCCCCTCCCCTCAACCATTATTAATCAAGAAAATGCCACACAGACTTGTCTAGTGGCCAATCTGATAGATAAAATTCCAAAACTGAGGTTGCTTCTCCATTAGTGACCTCAGTTGGTGCCAAGTAGACCAAAACTGACCAGCACACTGATCCTTGTGAGATTCTGATTCATGTGGCTCAGGGCCAGCCTGGGAGTGTATTTATAAACCATCCCAGTTGATTCCCATATGCAACCAGGCCTGCAAGCCAAAGCTCTAGAAGGAGACTGGCCCATTGCTTTTAGGCAGGTTTCAAGACAGCAGTGCCTGGGTAGGGTCTCCATGGCCCAGAGGCTGGCCCCAGCTTTCACAATTTATCCTTTCATAAGGATCAAATAGGTAAAAGAGATGAGCTCACAGCAGATGACTAAATTCAGCATACCTGGGCACTAATGGTTTTTAAAGAAATCTTCCAACAGCACTTACTTCCAGGACAGAGTTGGAGACCTCCATTGGCTCTTCTATTCCAAAATTCAACACTGTTACTCTAATGCTGCTAACAATGTATGCTTTCAAAGTAGAGTATATAGTATTTGTCTGCAATTCTAAAATCCCCAAGGCTCTGAAAACCAGCTTTGAAATAAAGTAACCCCAAAACACATTTGGCAACAAAATCCAAACAGCACTCACCTTAGCCCCCTTAGAGACTTTATTTAACTGCCTTGTGGTGCAAAAAGTCCTCTGTTTAACTTTAGAAATATGAGGACACTTGGGGACAGGGTGGTTCTTTGTTCACCATGGGCATGACGTCATATGCAATATTTTTCATTTTCTAAATCTGATAAGTGTAATTCTCAAAGCCTTCTGGCCCATGAAGTTCAAATAAAGGGTTATGGCCCTGGTTTGCTTGTGTGATTCATTCCCTCAGGACCTACGCTGATCTAGGGCAATAGCCTCACCCCACGGGTCATCTGTACTCTAACCATGTCTTTGTTTGAATTATACTGACAAGTGATGACATTCACCTCAGTAGGAACCAACTCAATCCTACCTACCATGGCACCGCCATGCCTGGCCCTCAGCTTGGCACAGTGAGGCTCCAGGAAACTCATGTTGAGGGAACACAGGGATGGATCATATGCTGCTTCCTCTAGCTTCAAGCTCAGAGAGTAGCCCTTTTCAGTCATTTCCCTAAATGCTGGGAGCACACTGGTGACATCTATGTGACTAGGTCACTGAATTCTGAAAGGATTAAGTTGAAGGAGGAAAGACACAACTTTAGAGAGAGTAGGTTGATTTCTAGTAGGAAAGAAAACTTCTTTGACCCCAAAAGTAGGGTAATGTTTGGATTTCAATGATGCATCCTTTTCGTGACTTCCATATTGGATGACACACCTCGAGATCTGGGATTCAGGCTCATTTCATTGTAACATAAATGAGGAGCATTCTAAACCCAGGAAACATCACTAAACTCAAAAGAAGGAATGAAGTCATTCCAAGCAGAAAAAGACCAAGTGATGCAAACAAAATCAGAACATGGAAATGCTAAAAGGAATGGGTACATTAGAGAACCATTCCCTGTCCTGTATGTCAGACACTGGTGTCCCATAGGTGGGATGTAGTGGTAAGAGAGAAAAGGGAGTATCCTGGGAAGCAAGGTCCCCAGACTCACACCTGGATGAGAAGCTTGGACTTGGCCATCTGTAGATATGTGTCACAGAGGTTAATAATAAGCCTGGCATCAGAATCCACTTGACAGGTGAGCCTTTCAGGCCTCCAGCGAGGGGAAAACCATCTGCCTGTCCAGGTTCTGTGGTCTCAGCTGCTGTTCTCAGGTTGTTTAGGAACCTTGAAAAATGGCTATCTGTTCCACTCCTTACCATCTCCTGTCCTTGGTGCCTCTGGAACTTTGCCTTCTCCACACCAGAAGCACAGCGTGGCTTGAGATCCACTGAGTTAGAACGGGAAGGGCTTCTAACTTGTCTCTAGAAGTGGCTGCTATGCAGCACAAAGAAGTGCGGACATGTCCTCTGGGTACTTGGATCAAGGGCCCTCCTGCAACAAGCATACCCTGCCCTCCCTGTACCTGGCCAACATGCGTATGATCTGTGGACAAGGGAGGCTCAGCTGCAGCCAAAGGCACCTGCAAACTGGGGATTTCACTTTGTGTCTTCATCCACTTCTCTCCAAAGGATAACAACTGAAAACCGCTGAACTCAAACAGAAGTTCCTTTTCTCTGGTTTGTTGTTTTGTTTGTTTTCAGATTAGGAACTGTTTGGAGGCAGTGTTGGCACTGTGGGTTTGTCATGCACAACTTGGAAGTGAATGCAGAATGTTGATCTTCACTGGCCCCAGGCATCCTAAGATAAATTGAACCAAAATTTTAACTTAAATTTCCATAAAAAGTTCTCCCCAGAAGAGTTGTCACATTTTTGTGTTTTTTCCTTGTCAAAAAAAAAAAAGGGAAGGTGCTGGGTGCTCTTGGGGGTTCTCCTTGGTTTCTCAAAGTCTGATTCTGCTTTGATTTGTGGTTTTGTTGGAGAATCGTTCTGAGTTTGGCCCTTGTTAGATTTGTGACTCGTGGGCTTGCTAAGCTATGCTCCATGGGGACATCTTGCATTTCAAGCACTGATTTCTAGAAAAAAACAAAGAAGCAGAAAGAAAGTAAATCCACTCCTTATCTGAGTCTGGTTTTCTCAGTTCCTGCTGATGGCTGGGGTTAAACTGTCCATTTGACAACTTGTAAAGCTCTTTATCTTACACAGCAAGAAAAATCAATGCCAAATTATCTCAAGAATATTATTGATGACCTAAGTGTCATTTTCTGTTTTTATTACTTCTCATTGTATTTGGCTTGTAATTCAAACCACTTTCTAATTAATTTGATTTGGCTCAGTTGGAACAGAAAAAGCTAACTATCTAATAGGTGGCACATGTCTCAGAGAAACCTACAAGTTCCTTATTTCCCCAAGATCAATCACCCATGAAATAACTTACCAAACTTTTGTTTTTCTAGCAAATTCTCAAGAAATACAATAAAATTAAATTTGTGTAGTCCAAAGAAGTGGCAAGAAACATGAACGAGCAGTAGTGACCCAAAAGTCTGGCTTTATCTGCTCTAATCTCTCTTCTAGTTGTTAAAATATCCTGAGGCACTCGATCAGGTTGCATTTTAATTTCAAAGCCATGTGTTGTGCTAGCAAAGCGCACATGTTCCTGATTTGAACCCCGGCTGTTAAGCAGAACTCTGGGCTGGCCCGGACAGGGTCTCCAGAAGGTCAAAGGCCTAGAGTCTACATCTTGGCTAGCTCTCACCCGTGAGGAAACCAGAAGCCTGGGTCAGGACACCAATGCCTGTAACAGGCCCTGATTAGATTAGACCTACCTCTATCAACTACACAGAGCGTGCGCTTAACCTTTTGACTCCAGAGTTGGATGCATCTTTATTCTTCAAACAAAAAGGTGGATGTTATTCTACCGAAGTCTTGGTCCAAGAGCAGGGAGGTAGAGCATACAGCTTTGTCGTTTCCCCTACTGCCACATTTCTGTAGGGACAGTGGTACAATGCATGTTAATGAGTATTTTAGCTGCTTTCCAATCCATAAGCTTGATATCTACAGAAAACTACTTTTTAATTGTGTTTTTTCTTCACTTTTGAATGAGAGTTTAATATTCTCCTTTGACCTCCATCTACAGTTACCTATTCCCTTTATGTAATTGTTCATTCACTTGTGGAAAGAGCAGTAACTACCCTGAGAAATTTAATTTCTTTGTATTCCTCCAAGTGTGTGGCTTAAATAGTACTTCTAACATTATTTCACTTACTCATAATATACTCCTGAGGAATTAACTCCTGAGCTTCTAACAACATAGGGTACTGTCATTCTAGAAGCACATTTTCAAATTCAGTTCTTCCTGTTCTCCTGAGGAGACTGGCCAAGTGTGTGACATGCAGGGTACTCTTCAGCCTTACCTTCCAGGTTGAACCTCGTCCTGGTATGTCTGTGTCCCTTTGGTGTCTATGGGCGGACTCAAGGGCAGTGGTGGTGGTGACAGACCAGTCCTTGGAGAAGGATCGGACTCCTAAATGGGGTTTGGATCACTTATTTTGTAGTCTTCTCTGGAGACCTGTCTTGGAAGCAGAAAGCAGCTGTGCCCTCTTGAAACAATTGAGTTTCTGCTTTAATTCTCCATCCAGGTCCTCGTCTTCAGCCGCGAATGGCTGAAACAGTATTTTTGTCTTTAATCATGCACTCGCTCTAGCCTTCAAGATGAAATCATTCCTTCTGTTGAAGGATGTTTTTCCTACTGTTGCTTTGTTTCTGCTGTGCATGTAGTCAGTTAATCAGCCCATTTCATGTGACATTTACTGACTCCTGGCCCAGAATGCAGGTTTGAAGGGGGAAAGGCAGCAAAGACCCTTCAGGAGAAATAATTCTTTCCCTGAATAAAGGAAAGATAAAATGAGCTCATTTTAATTATATTAAAAGTAGTTGTCAGTCACCCCAACATAGTGCTCTCTCTCATATTTTTTCTTCCTCACTTAAATGAAATCAAAATCTTAGAGAATTTTGAAACTTTTCTAAAACATGAGAAAGGCTGCTTTGCCAATTCACTTTCATTTAGGGGTAATTTTTAAATTTTCTGTTACATTTGTAAACTTAGAATTTCAAAAACTACTTCCTGAAGTGATATTTTTATCATTTTGTCTCAATATTTTGGATGCCACATTCTACATCTTGACATTATAATATTTTAAAAATTATTCTGAATTTGATGTTTACCAGGAAAAAGACTCACCAGCAGAGATCGTCATTATCTTGTGATAAGACATGTTTGTAGTAGTGTTCAATTTACTGAATTTGAACTTGATAGATCAGTTAGTCCCACTGACTGAGCCCTACATGTGACTAGAGTAAAGACATTCTGACAGTTATGGCTAAGATTAGCAACAGGGTAGGGAGATGGCACAGTAGGGAAAGTGACTGCCACACAAACATGAGGACCCAAGTTTGAATCCCCAGAAACCATGTAAAAAGCAGGAGGTTGTAGCACATGGCCAGAATCCCAGCACCAAGAGGCTGAGAAAAGAGGATGCCTAGATCATCTGAAGGATGCCAAACTAGCCAAATGGTGAGCTCCAGGCCAGGGAGAGACCCTGCCTCAAACACTAAGGTAGAAGAGCTATGTGTGGTGGTGAACACCTTTAATCCTAGCATTAAGGAGGCAAAGGCAGATAGATCTCTGTCATCAGTGCCACCATGGTCTACACAGCAAATTCCAAGCCAGCCAGAGCTACACGTAAGACCCTGCTCCACTCTCCCACCCCACCCCAAAAAAAAGTAGAGGTGATAACTCGATGGCTCACCTGTCTGGTGAGGACCTAAACTTTACTTATAGTACTGAACTTTCAAATAAAAGGGAGTGGGGGCAACTGAGAAAGATACTCAGTTGTCGGCTTCTGGCTTCCACATAGGCACACACCTGCTTACACACGGGTACACACACACACAAATGAATATCAGTATATAGTGGTGTGTGTGTGTGTAGTATTTTAGCAGTTTTCTCAATTCTGTAGCTTAACAACGTCCAATCACCTCATTTCCTCCCTTCAGTCATCCTGAGTCAGACACACCCTTCCGGAGTTGTTCCTGATTGACTTTTAGAGCTGAAAGCAGCAGTCCAATCGCCATTCTTGCCCTCCCCTGTTTTTCAGAAGCCTATTTTGAAATTTGGGGTTGCCAGCTCTCCAGCCCTCAAGACCATAACGTCTTAGCTGATATCACATCAATATTCAGAAACCATTTAATGTGTAGCTGTTATATACCAGACTGTCTTGTAGACAGTGTTTCTGCAGCTCAGTGTGTACTAAGTTGATTGGTAGATTTGATTGATAATTACCATACTAGGGATTTAGCACTAAAATTAGAATTCTCAGGAAAGCTTGGTTCAGCAGTTAAAATCACTGGTTGTTCTTCTAGTGGACATGGATTCAATTCCCAGCATCCACATGGTGGCTCACAATCATGTGTAACTTCAATTCCAGGGGATCTGACTCCCTGCTCTAACCTCTGCAGGCACCAGGCATGCATGTGGTTCACATACATACATGCAGGCAAAACACCTATACACATAAAAATAAACAGAATCTTGCCGGGTGGTGGTGGCGCACGCCTTTAATCCCAGCACTGGGGAGGCAGAGGCAGGCGGATCTCTGTGAGTTTGAGGCTGGGCTTGACCAACAGCCTCCAAAACAATACAGAGAAACCCTGTCTCATAAAAACAAAAATAAAAATAAAAAATAAATAAACAGAATCTTTTTTAAAAAGTAACTAAGTTCTGTCTTTTTTGTAGAAAGTTTTCATGCCTTGTGGAGAGAATACAGTGTTCTGTCTACTCAGGAATGTGATTCTGCATACCAAATACCAAGTTACCATAAGCCTGGCTTGGCCTGACTTTATGTCCTCTAACATCCTTCTGTATACATTTCTAGAGCTGGCAGCTTTCCTTGCTTCTCTTCACTGCTGTTAGAAAGCTCTGAGCAGATAGACCTCCAGAGACGTCTCAGGGGGACACCCCAAGAAGTTAGGAAAAAGTGAAGGGCCTAACCTGGGAGACAGCCGGAGACAGTGGAGACAGGCCAGGGGGATCTGCCTCTCATGATGGTGTATGG
Source organism: Mesocricetus auratus (assembly GCF_017639785.1). Lineage (NCBI taxonomy): Eukaryota > Metazoa > Chordata > Mammalia > Rodentia > Cricetidae > Mesocricetus > Mesocricetus auratus. The sequence goes on from NW_024429189.1 coordinate 82,423,493, forward strand.
ATGTATGGAATTGAAACTCCTTCTCGTTATCGTTTCACACTCGGCCAACAACTTTCCTTCCCATGTTACCTCTAAAATAGTTTAATACAGCTCCCTTCTTCAATCGTATTCTCAGCAATTGCTTCATTCTTCCCCTTGCATTTATCCCAGGGAAGAGGGATATGAGACTTGATTGTGAAATGTTTCTAAGAACTAATCAATAGCAACTTGAGGTTCTCCAGTTTAATTTATATGTATTTATCTTGGAAGATAGTACACATCTCTCTAGCATGCAGTTCTGTAGTTGTTTGGATGTTGGCAGGTTTTTCTGGGTGGGAGTGGAGGAAGTTGTATTTTTAGTTGTCATGATTCACTTTGTAAATGTGAACTCACTAGTCTGTTCTCCAGTTGATTTACTGCATATGGAATCAACTCACTCTAAGTACACCCTACAATTTCAGTAGTTTACAAAACCCATAAAAATAACAAAATGCTGAAATAAATATTTAAGATTCCTTTTCTGCATCGTGCTAAAGATATGATGAGAATAACTTTCAAAAGAAAGTATTTGCACTTGAGGAATTCAGGTAAAAGTCATGGAGCTATAATTAAAAACAGAGTGATGGGGGCCAAGTAAAATTGGGGGGAAGGTAGTTAAATTTTACTATGTGTCTTATTTTTATCTTGGATCCACTTGCACAGAGTTAGACGTGACGGAGTACCAAGTGCAGCATATGTTGTCATTTTACAATCAGTCTCTGTGTTTGAGTTCGGCGTGTCTGCCGTGTGGCTCTGTGCCACACGTGCTGCGTCAGGGCCCTTCTCAACACAAGGCTGGGGACAAATCAGGACCAAATGAGTAGAGTTCCCCAAATGAGTGCCCTTTTGCTATCTGTCTTCTAGATGCTTCTCCAGCAGACATGATGCCTTACTCTTGCACACGGGCTGCTTCTCCTCACAAAAGCCATCTCACAACCCAGCCTCTGCCGGATGCTAGCTTCTTCTGTCCCCCATGGAGTCTTTTCCATAAGCCAGGCCTGAAAGGGTTAGCTCATTGCTTCTCCATATTGCCTACTCCTCAGAAGTAATGCAGCAGCTTCTTCAAATACAGCTTACTAGGCTCTCACAGACCTACTAATCAAACGATGTCTGAGGCCTAGAGAAATGAATTTTATTTGTCTCTTCAACCTGTTCTTAGATAGGTGCCTGCCATCGGTTTGGTGGAGCCATTGATGTGATGAGGAAAGAACCAATAATTCTGGAGGCTATTGTACCCAAGTTCAAATAAACACCAGTGTTTATTGAACTTCACAGTGGTAGCCTCTTTGGCAAAGATGTTGGAGAAAAGAATGGCATGAAGGTTTAGAAAACAGCCAGTTCACATGGTACCTCAGGTAGTCTGGATCCAAGCATCTGAAAATGGTCCAGTGGAACAGACCGGTTCCCTGAGTGTGTTAGCCAGCTTTGTGTACTGTGGTTCTCTGGAGCACCAGCAGGTTTCTTCTCCCCCTCAAGTGAGTTGTCTGTTTTTTATCTGGAACCGTCCATCATCATTTATGTTTAGAATCTCTCCAGATAGAGAGTGTCTCAGTTTCCTGCACATTGAAGTGCTTTATCCCACTCCCTGGGAACCCGCAGGCCACTCTGCCAGGGAAGCAGATGTGTCCATCAAGATCTTCACATCTCACTCTGCTCCTTCAAGTCCAATCCCCCAGTTTCATGCCAAGCTCTGTAGCAGACCACCTGCTGCTGCCTCTCCCCACTTGCTGCCTCCATTCCAAGGGAAGTACTCAGATCATAGTGAAACATCATGCTTTCTCCTTCCTGTGAACCCCTGCCTAGCTATCCCATCCCTAAGTATCAAATCCCAATACCTAGGCAAACATTTTACCTGTTGTTTGCAGTAACCACACCTGAGGATCTCAGAAGCATTTCCTAACACACAATATACAGCTACTACACTCTCCTAAGGAGCAGAGTGGGCAACAGAAACCAAGGGGCAAAACACCCACTGAAATAAACATGACCAGGTATCAGAACCTAGAATTACAATCTTCATCTTCCCAAACCCAGATACCTAGACACCAGCATTAAAAAATAATAATAAATAAATAAATAAATAAATAAATAAATAACAGCCAGGACATTATGTCTTTGCTAGAGCCCAGCAACCCTATTACAACAGGGCCTGAGTATTGTAGCATAGCAATAGAATTAGTAAAGAAAAGCCAAATTGAAGGGAATCTGGAAATGAAAAATTTAGGAATGTGAACAGGAACCTCAGAGGCAAGCCTCACCAACAGAATCCAAGAAAAGGAAGGGAGAACCTAATGCATTGAAGATACAATAGAAGAGTAACTGGATACCTCAAAGAAATTGATAAATATTAAAAAAAAATCCTGGCACAAAACATCCAAGAAATTTGGGATACTGTGAAAAGACCAAAGCCAAGAATAATAGGAATAGAGGAAAAGAAGAAAATCCTAGGTCAAAGGCATAGAAAATATTTTCACGACACTCATAAAAGAAAATTTCCCTAACCTAAAAGAGGAGAAGCCTATCAAGGTACAAGATGCTTACAGAATACCAAATAGACTAGACCAGAAAAGAAAATCTCCTTGGCACATAATATTCAAAACACTAAATGTACAGAACAAAGAGAATGTTAAAAGATGCAAGGGGGAGAGACCAAGAAACGTATAAAGACAGACCTATTAGAATAACTTCTGATTTCTCAGTGGAGACTCTAAAAACCAGAGGAGCCTGGACAGATGTTCTACAAGTTCAAAGAGACCGCAGATGCCATCCAGCCCAGTCTACTATATCTTGCAAATCACTATAGATGGAGAAAATAAGACATTCCAACACTCAGGAGGCAGAGGGAAGTGGATCTCTGTGAGTTCAAGGCCAGCCTGATCTACAAAGAGAGTTCCAGGACAGCCAGAACTGTACACAGAGAAACCCTGTCTCGTATATTAATTAACTAATTAATTAAACCAAATTTAAACAATATCTACAAATCTAACCCTACAGAGGGTGCTAGAAGGAAAACTCTAACCTAATGAGGTTAAACACACCCAAGAAAACACAAGTAATAAATAATCACAGACCACCATATCAAAAGAAGGAAAGCACACATATACACCATAACAACAAAATAACAAGAATTAACATACACTGCTCATTGATATCTCATTAATTATCAGTGTTCTCAATTCTCCAGTAAAGAGCCACAGACTAACAGAATAGATGGCAAAACAGGAATCATCCTTCTGCTACATCCATGAAGCATACATACCTTAACATCGAGGATAGACACCATTTAGGGGTAAAAGGATGGAAAAAAAAATATTGTAAGCAAATGGACCAAAGAAGCAAACTGATATAGCCATTTTAATATCTGACTGTTTCTTAAAACAGACTTCAAACCAAAACTAATCGAAGAGATAGGGAAAGACACTACATACACATCAAAAGAAAAACCTTCCATAAGAATATTACAATTTTAAAACTATTCAAGCACAAGAGCTCCCAACTTTGTAAAAGAAACACTACTACAGCTTAAATCACACATGGACCCTCACACACTGATAGTGGGAGATTTCAATAGCACACTCTCACCAATAGACAGATCATCCAGACAAAAACTAAATAGAGACATGCTGGCACTAAATAACTCTCACTATAAATTAAATAGACCCACCAGATATTTAGAGAACATTTCACCCAAACACAAAAGAATATACCTTCTCAACACATCATGGAACTTGCTCGAAAATTGACAACATACTTGAACACAAAGCAAATTTCAGCAGATAAAAAAATTGATATTATATATACAAATATCACATCCCACATCCTATGTGACTACCAAAGATTAAAGCTGGATATCAGCAACAACAGAAAGCTTACAAACTCATGGAAACTGAACAATCTCCACCAAATAAAAAATTAGTCAAGAAAAAAATTAAAGACTTTCTGGAATTGAATGAAAATAAATACACAACATACTCAAACTTATGGAACACAATGAAGGATATTCTAATAGGCAAGTTCATACCAATAAGTGCCAACATAAAGAGAAGTAACTTAACAGCACAACTGAAAGCTCTATAGAAGAAGAGGAGGAGGAGGAGAAAGAGGAGGAGGAGGAGGAGGAGAAGAAGAAATAATCACACCCAAAAGGAATTGACCAGAAATAATCATAAAACACCAGACTGAAATCAATAAAATAGAAACAAAGCAACAAAAAACAAAAGAATACAAAGATTGCTTCTTTGAGAAAATCAATAAAATTGACAAGCCCTTATCCAAATTAACTAAAAGACAGAGAAAGAAGATCCAAATTAACAAAATTAGAAATGAAAAGGGGGACATAACAATAGACACTGAGGAAATCCAGAGAATCATAAGGACACACTTTAACAACCTGTACCCCACCAAACTGGAAAATCTAAAAGAAATGGAGGATCAAGTGGGAGTGGGGTAGGGGAAGGGGAACAAGGGAAGAAATATGGGGAGAGATATCTAAAATTAAGGACTATTTGAGGGATAATATGGAAACCTAATATAGTTGAAACTCCCTAAAATATATGCATGTATGAAGGCAATCTATATGAAATAGCCATATAATGGGGGAGAGAGCCCCAGCTGACCATCTCTCTTGTCACCAAAGGAGGCTTCAAGGTCCAGAATTGGGTTACATAATTGAGTTGTTGGCCAAAGGAAATCCCTAGACAACCCAGGCTGTTGCTAAGACTATAGGTTGCTTTCTACAAATTTAGGGCAAGGCTCCATTGCTGAAGATAACACCTACACAAGTCATCGAACATAGAGAAGTCAAGCTGGTACCTACATAGAGCCTCCATTCGTGTGTGTCAGCAGCATCTTTGCCACAGGATGGTACTCAGCACACTACCAAAGGAGATATGTAAACACCAACCCAGCCACAAACCCCCATGATGTCTTTCCTGTGAGATATGCTAGTTCAATGGTGACACAAAACTTGGGGGAGTAGCCACCCAGTATCTGATTTGACTTCCTTAGGAGTTGGAAACCACACCTGACACTACTTGCATGACCAAGAACCAGAGACCAGATAGTTTGTTTGTCGAATTCCAGTGCGTTAGTTTTTGTTTTATTATATTGTTTATTTTATTATTATCCCTTAGAAGCCTGTTTGTTTTTTAATGAAAGACTAAAAGAGAGTGGATCTGGATGGGAGGGAGGTGGGGCAAAATTGGGAGGAGTAGAGGGAAGGAAAACAGTTACTGAGACACATTACATGAGGGAAAAATATCTCTTTTCAATAAAAGCCCTGTGTGCCATGCTGAGACCTATGTGTGGGGGACACAGGAGAGCTCTGTGTGCCATGCTAAGGCCTATGTTGTGAGGGAGACATGGGAGCCCTGTTTGCTGTGCTGGGACCTATGCGGGGGAGCCTGGGAGCCCTGTATGCCATGTTGGAGCCTATTTGGGGGAAGATATGGGAGTCCTGTGTGCTGTGCTGGGGCCTATGTTGGGGTGGGGATATAGGTGATCCCTGTGTGCTTGCTAGGCCTATGACTTGGGTCTAAGAGTAGATTTCAAAGCATTCTCATGCACCAAGTAAACATTCCTGCTGAGCTGCATCCCTGTCCAGGTGTCAGAGCCTTTTAATGTGAGTTTCCTTCTGCTTCACTTGAGAACAACAATGAAGTCTCCGAATTAGAAGGGCCCACAAAATGGCCTTACTCAGCATCAGAAGATGCTCAACTTAGACATCCCAATGGCTCACCAAGACAAGTTGGGAAATCTACTTGAAACAGACACTGTGTAAACCCAAACTGTGAAGCATAGCTAAATCAATGACTGCAGTCACTTACCATGCAATTTAATTAACTAACATGCTCCGAATCCTACTAGACAAATTACGGCATTTAGACACAAACCTACACTCTCGTCTCCTCTCCAAGTCTTTTGAAAGTTTTTTTTCTCTACCACCAAAGGCTGCTTTGATGATCAGAAGTGAATATCAGTGCAGATTTAGAAAAATTAAAGAAGTCGTGATTAAACTTAGTGACGAAAGCAAAACATAAAATGTATTTGTTGCTTATTAAGTACCTTTATGAGACAAGTTCTGGGCCAGTGTATTTTATATTCATTAATTCCATGTATATCTCTTATTAAGCCTTATAGCTATGCTATAGAGTAGATGTTATTATTTTTATTTTAATCATAAGAGAACTGGCACCTCTGCAAGGTCAGAGAGTCAGTAAATGGCTGAGCTAGGCATCTAATCTAAGTCTGACTCCAAGGACATTGCACAGCAATTAATGACATTAGACCATGATTTAGGCTAAGGTTCCTAAAATTTTGAATTAAATATTAATTAAAGCCATGAACTTTCTCCTGTGTAACTGCACATATGTAAAACTTTTTATGTGGTTTCAGAAAACACAGGGACTCTCCACAGCACAGAACTTGCAAGGATATTATCCCCAATGAGTATATACACTTTAGATTTAGCCTGAGAGTAGAGACTAGTCAATAACTATAGGTAAATATTCACCATATGTTTCTGGAGTGTTACATTTAGCACTGTGGATTGAAATAGAAGGGAATAATCTAATCTGATAAAGTTGACACGTGTCCTGTTGGATTTAACCACATATTAGCATTGGGGAATTCAAGCTATTCCTTATGGATAATTCAAGCTATTCCTTTTGAATAGATAGAGACACTGTGTTTGTTTGTTGGCTTATATTTTCTTGGACTCCCTATTATTTGGAAGTTATGCAGTAGTACTCATATTTGCTTGTAAAGATAAGAACAAAAACAAAAAATTTAATACAAGGCCTTTGAGATCATCTGAGGTTGCAACCTTCGCACTCTCAGCTGAAGAAGAGGGCCCAGAAAGTCCCCGTCACCCAGCCAAGATCATGCAGGCAATAATGTCAGGCCAGGCTTGGAGACTTCTCCCAGTACCTCTGTGCTTTCCTTACCCCACTGGCCTTCACTAGGTCCCAGCTTGCATACCCCACCACCAACTGTGCATCGCGATTTCACGCCTTCTCAGGTGCCTTTTATTACTCATTTGAAAATAAAACAATAATGAGAGATCTAACACAGATATTTGTGTTGGCTGTACAGATTCAGATGGAAGCTGTTGTGCCTCTCCCTTCTAGAACAGAGCACAGAGCTGTGACAGCCGTGCCTCAGAGCAGTAGGGAGGCAGTCTGTTGCTGTAGTTTTCATGAATGCACTGTCAAAAGTGGACGGAACTCACAAGTTTGACATGCATCTGCCAGCATGCATCAAGCTCCACACTGTGTGTCAGGTCCCATGCTTGGGGCACAGAGGCACATGTACCCCATCCCGGTTACCGGAAGAACTGGCAGCAAATCCAGGCTATGGCCTCAGCACCGGTTGGAGCCCCCCTCCTCAGAATAATTTCCTATGTCTCTGGAGGTTTTCCCCACAGAGGAAAATATTTTAAGTTTGTATTAGCCAGAACAGTATTGGCCAGAATGTAGCTTTCCCTTCAAATGGGATTCCTCTCCCAGTAGTAGTCATGGATTGTAACCAGACTAATTAAGAAATGGGAGCCTGTTTTCTTTCATGCAGCTAGTAATTATTAGTCCTGGCTTGTCAAGGGTCTATCCAGTTATCTGAAGGGATGAGGAGAAAAGTCCAAAATAAAGATGATTATTACTTGCCACAATTTATAAGCAAAATCCTAAACACCACTGTACCATGCCAGTGGGGTAGCCAAAGCCAACCCCAAGAAGGTGCCAGAGCTCTAGGAAGCTGGGGGCCCTTTCATTAGATTAGCAAAGGTGTCTACAGTTAGCAGACAATGGGTATGACTGCATTTTAACACCGTTAATTCATTCCTCATAAATCATGGTGCTCTAGATTAACTAATAACTCATCATTTTACTCTCCCTGTAATATGATTTTCTGTACAATTGTAATGGCATTCTGGATCTTGAGGGATTTATGACATTTTAGGCTACAAAGAACTTTTTGAAGGGGAGACAGGTACTGATATGAACTAACACCTGCCTGAGTTTTTCTCTTTGGTGATGTTGGCATGCACTGAAACACAAATTACATGGTTGAAAGCAGCCAAAACTATTGATGGCTTTATTGGATGAAATAAATTATTATACAGGTATTTTACTCAGATGACATTTCATCATCAAATAACAATAAGTACAATTGCCATTTCCCATAAGACTGTTCTCTTGAGACAAGGGCTTGAAAAAGAAAATAAAACCTGCCTTGTTCCACACATGGCACTGTACTAAACATTTATTTATTATACTAGAGGAAAAGAAGGAAAAAAGGCCTACCAGCCAGACATGGTGACCAGAAATGCATGCCGTTGCATCAGATCATCCCAGGACAGCTTTACTCTTCCCTCCTTTCCTAATGGTGGCTGACAGATCGGGATGAATTTTTATAATCCAAGTGTCTCCTGTGCCCTTCAGTGGGGTTGTACTGCAGGGTGTCTCCTCTAGTGCTCAGGCCATTCTGCACTAGTGACCTGTGAGCAGCTGCAAACAGTTTTTCTTTTTTAGACTGTATGAAGCTATGGTTAAATTCTAATTTTCTAAAATAGGTCTAAGTATGGGGAGAGCCAAAATTACGTGCACTTTTCTTGGTAGAAATGGGACTACAAATTGTACATTGTGCTGGTAAAGATGATTAAGGCAGTCCAGCCGCACTCCAGCAGTTGGGCAGATTAATTGGAGCATGCAGTTTGTGTAAAAACATATGTTGGGATTGGAGAAGGCTTTTTCTTTTTCATGCTCTTTAAAAGGTTTTTTTTTTACAAGTTCCTATGTCTAATTTTCACATTTCTAATTCTCTCCTAAAAGTCTGAGATAAATTCAAATAGGCAAGGGGACTAACATGGAAGGACTTTGTCACAATGAAAATGTGCCTTTCTCCCAGTCAGTGACAGCCTTTTTCATTTACTAAGCCCCAAAGTGTTCATTATTTTGAAATGATTGCGTGATGAAACTAGCGGCACTTGTTTAAACAGAGCACAGACCTAACAGCGAAGAGTGGCTGCTTCTAAGCCACGGCGCACATGAGTATGTAGTGAACACTGGGGAAATATAAGTTGGAATTTGTAAATGGATTCAAAATAACTCTCATGCGGTTATAGGAAAGATTTGTGATAAACTATGCAAAGTGCCTGCCAGAGTGTTGGGGGCTTCTTGGATGGTGGAGAGGCCGAGGCAGAGCCACGGCCTCCTAGTAAAGAGGGGCAGTGGTGGCCATGTAGGAGGTGGTGAGTGATGACAACTAGACGTTCAAGTCAGTTATTTCTTTTAAAGGAGGGGGTGTTGAAATCCAGCAAAAGGCTTTTGCTTGAAACAGTTGTAAAATCCTTTAGAGCTAGGATGCAGTTTGCACAGAATGAATATAAAAAACTTAATGAGCCTTTGTGTCCTTGTTTACTTAAGAATATGTCTGCTCACCGTTTTCCTGTTGTCCTTATTACGCTTGCTTTACACCAGAGAAGAACAATGGTTCTCATTAGGAGGATAGACTCTCCGCTCCTTCTCCTGGATTTCTTTGTGGGGATGTAGGTAGAGCTCATCTTAAATAATGCATATATGGCGAATTCTCTCACCTTTCCCTTCAGCTCCCTTAGTAAACAAATACCCCTTTTCTTAGTTTCCCTGTGTGCTTGGCAACTCTCCTCTTCCTTGCTAAGTTTTCCTTCAGTGGATAAACATAATTATTGCATATAGAGAAACTTGCTAGAATAGGGAGGAGTTCCCTGTGGGCACCACTTTTGAGAAAATTCCCCTGCTGGTTTCATGGCTCTCAGTGTGTGTGTGTGTGTGTGTGTGTGTGTGTGTGTGTGTGTGTGTGTGTGTGTGTGTGTGTGCGTGCACTCGCGCGCGTGCGTGTCTGTGTGTCTGTCTGTCTCTGTGTGACTCTCTAATACCAAGTGCTGTTAACTCTAGTGATACCTCAATGGGGCCACAAGGAAAGGGCTTTCTTTCTGAATGAGCCATGGGCTGATCTCAGGTGCCAGGAGAGTTGCCTCTGTGAAGGTTAGTTTGCTGTACAAATTTAATTCTATGGTTCTTATTTCTGTGCATTTCTGACAATGGGGTGGATGATTAACACTTATTATTGGAGGAAGTTGTAGGCTGTTAAGTCAGCTGGAGAAAATACCCACAGGTCAATTACAAGCACTTGGGTTGCCCCTGTAATTAAATTATGTAGCAATGGGTCAGAAGAGGCCCTGAATAGTAGTGACAACAAATTCAAAAATCTATATGATGCTCTTCTGGTTATGTTCTATTTTGCTTGACTTGTCTTGGTTTTATTGGTTTTTGTTTGTTAGTTTTGTTTTTGTTTTTTGAGACTAGGTCTCCCTGTGTAGCCCAAGATGCCCTGAAACTTTCAGTTCTCCCATTGCAGCCACCCGAGTACTGGAAATACAAAGCATGAACCACCACACCCAGGTGAACCTTCTGGTAAACTCAGAGGCAAAGTTGGGCAATCCACACATTTGGAGCCACCAAGCTTCAGTTTTTCAGCTGAAGCATGGACATGTGTTTCATTCAGAGTGACTGACATTCTGGCAGCGTGTAACTTAGTAACCAAGGGAGCTGGGGAGTCATGTGTCAAAGCCCAGTTGAGGCCGGTTGCACAGGACTCAACAAGTACAGTACACAGATACACATTACACATTACACATACACAGTAACATTCACGTATCCACCATGGTTCAAAGAAGAGCTGCTGGTCACAGCCACAGCTGGCAATTGGTCTTGGGACTTTTCTCTACATCACAATTTGAAAACTAGCTCTCTGGTGACCCATGGACATACTGTTGCCTTGTGCAGATAACTAATTGGAAGCTAAGGAACCCTCAGGAGCTCGAATACTTTCTTGTAGAATGAACTAGTAGTGAAGCCATAATTCTCGAACCCAAGATTTATTGTAAGTGAGAAAGCACTGGCCCAAAGTTTAATTTGCCTCACTATTTGTTACAACTTGTTAGTTTGACACCACTACACCAAGAAGACGGCTGAACCCACATGGCTCACAACAGTAGCCAGACATTTTCAGAGCCACAGTCAGTATTTTAAGAAGCCTCCCTTACTCAATTAAAATCAATAAGTAACAGCAAATGCAAGGATATAGAACCCATTTGACTTAAAATAAATCTCATTAATTCTGACTTCCCATACATTTCCATAGTTAAACATTGTCATTGTTCATGAGGAAAAAAGATTAGAATGAGACAAATGGGAATATTACAGTAAACATTCATATCCTTAACGTGAGGTTGGTTGTTAATAAGAGTTCAAGGTAACAAAGCTGAAAATACATATTTTCAGATAACTTTTTATTCCGTTAGATCCATCCCAGTTCTCAGCCCTATGAATATATAGCACTGTTGCCATAGTAAATAACTGCTGCAAATCGGGTTACATCTCTGACGTCGTCCCCACTCTGTATTAGGAGTATAACTTGTCTTTTTTATTTAAATAATTATTTCTGAAAACCTCCTAGATCAGTATGACGTAAAAACTTTAATTTTTATTCTTTGTCCACTGTGCTCCTTGTGTGTGTCCCTGCCCTAGCAGCCACCTCTTCATAGTGGCAGTTCTTGTCGCCGTCACATTCTTTTCATCTTCTGCCCTTCTGCTTGCGTCCGTGGACGCAGCTTCCATTAGATGGGCTGTGTGATGAGATGTGCGACCTGACCCCAGCACAGAGGACATCCTATTCTCACCTCCTCACCAGATATCCTCAGAGCCTGTCTCTACTTCCCTGGGCTCCACCACCCTCCCCACCCCATCCTGGGCTGTGGTAAACTCCTAGTTTACAGGCCCCGAGAGATGTCTTGGTCCTTGTTGTCCTCTGTGCTCGGTGAATCATTCTCATGGCTCCTGAGACTCTGCCCTTCCCTTCTTCCACCCCACCAGTGTCTCTCTGAGTCAACTTCATGATTCTCCTTCCTCCTTCTGCTGCTTCCAGACTAGGCTGTAGCTGGGAGTTTGTACTCTTAACCTGCATTCTCATCTGCATTAACAAAGCTACTGTACTTTGAAAAATGATCCAAAGACAAGGCGAACCCTTTTCTGCCATTCCAGTGCAAGTGTCCTTTCCTTCGATGCTCTGAATCTTTTAAGAATCTAGGGTGTCTGCTATATAATTTAAGCAAATACTCACGTTTGTTGTTGAATACCCCATACCTGATTACATCCAGCATGATCTAAAGATTATAGTGGATATACTGAACAACCTCAGGTTGGCTTTTTTAACTAATGTCAGTTAAGTTGAGACGTTCTTATAGTACACATAGCTGTACATCTATTAATTTGGAAACATAGTCTGCTCTGCCAATTAAGGATTCATTGCTCTTGTTTCAGAAATAATATGTATCCTTTTGCTTTACTTTCCTTCCTGGTATATAGGAATCATAACAACAAATTAAACATTAGTTACATTATAATATTGAAAATCTTGATAAGGAAATATTTGGATACAAACTCTTGTCTCATGATTAAGGAGATAAGTATAATGGTAATCGCAAATTTGAATTAAAATATAAATCACATATGATTTTAAGAGAAAACTTTTAAAGACTATTAAGTAGTCTCTCCTGACACATAAAAATTGCTACAGCCTCAGTTGGTTTCAAATGCCTAACCAAAAGCCAATTTACGGAATTTGAAGGTGTATCTGTAGACGGATATGCAGTAAGGAGGGTGGCGATGGCAACTCAAAGGGTAATACCATGATCCATTTCAAACCGTGTTTATGTTAAAGGGTATTTTAGTATCACTTAGCAGTTATGTCAGATTTATTGCATTTAAGCAACCTGCGTACAAATAACAAAATTTCAGATCTCCTTCTAAAAACTGAGATGAAAAATGCAAAGCTTTTGTTTTCATTCTGAGTCAGTGGAAGACTTGTCGTGTAATAGGGTCTGTGGGGCAGGCGGTGGGATCATACCACCTTCCGGGGCTCCCCTGGGATAAGCCATCAGCACTGCCTCCATCCTCCCTCCACTGTTTCCAGTCAGTCTTTGGCACTCAACCAGCTTCCCTAGCTCCATCATGCTCCGAAACACCATGCCAGTGTCTCTAAGAAGCTCTGCATAGCATTTTGCAAAGAAAGGATGTTTTCTCGTGTCTGTAAGAAAGGAAATTGTATTTGCAGTCTAGTTAGTGTTTTAGTTTGAGTAAAATAAGAGTCCACTTTTCCCCATGTTCTCCAGAACACAGAGAATGAAGTGGCTACAGTGTAACCCACACTGACTGCCCCTAGCACCTCAGCCCCCCACCCCCAGCATGACTTTCATTTGCTTTGGGTAAGTTATGTCATATTCAGTTTTCCAGAGAAAGGGACAGACACACGCACACACACACACACACACACACACACACACACACACACACGCAAATTGAGAGTACAAACAATTTTCTTAAACTAATGATGCCTAAATTAAATTATTAAATATGGAAACTTTGTAATAAACTTAATCAGAGTACAATAAGCACTCAGAAAATCAAGATAGAACTTGAGAAAATCTGTACTCTGAACCTTTAGAGGTTTCTTTTGGCTACTGCATTTAAAATTTTGAGTAGTGTATCTAATCAAAATGAAGACACGTAACAGAAGCTTTTGCCACTGTAGTATTTCCAATGGCATGGTTTTCAAAGGGTTATCTTTTTTGTTATATACATATCTGTATGTCTGTTGGGGTTTGTGCACATCAGTGCATTGCCTATGGAAGCCAGGGGAGGGTGCTTGATCCCCTGAAGCTGGAGTTTGAGGTGCTTGCGAGATCCTCAAAGTAGACACTGAAAATCAAACAGGCCCACCGTACTCCTAACTACCGGACCATCTCTCCATTCCCATAAACTACATGTGTTTATTGTTGAATTAGTAATATTAATCTTATCAAATTAAGTGAAATATAATAAACAAGCATGTTCGTTTTGCTAACCAATTTTCAAACTATGACAAGAGTTTGAATATCATACCATAACCGTAAAAGGCTTTTCTGTACACACAGTGCCTTTCTTCTTCCTACACATACCTCTCCCATCCTCTCTGAAATGCCAGGGTCCCAGAGTGGCAGCAGCCACCTGAAGGCATTAGAATTGAGAGGCCGCAAAACTGGCATGTGGATGGTTGGTCCTGCTGAAGGCCTGTGTGTAATCGTCAGTGACATGAAAGACCTGTCCTTCCAAATGGCACCTGTTAGTCTGCTCCAGTCAAACTAATGCTTGGTCCATAAATAAGCCTAAGAGGCATTATGAATGTGTCTGGGTGATTGATCTGTGTAGCGTCTATCATGAAAATAGGCCAAAAGCACTAGGGATGCTTCCCTGTGGAAATCATGGTGGTAAATTGCCATTCGTGTCCCTGTTCCAGGCCTTGCTGATCAAATTGTGGATGTAACAACTTCACAGACTGAACTTTCAGTCTCTTGAGATCTTCAGCATCTTTCCTTAGAGTAGAAATACTACTGTGCCGTGTTCTGTAGCCTCATGAATGGACTCTCACGGGATAACACCGATGTCAGCCTTTCCCAACCCTGACTTCTAAGTGACAGATTGAAGCTAACAGGGAAAAGTCCCAAACCTGTTTTCCTGTAAAGTTTGCTAGCAAAGTCTTGGGCCATTTTTAACCCACCTAGCCTCCCCTGTGTGTGTGCCACAAGGTTCAAAAGCCAGCTAGACAAACAGAGCGGTTAGGCAGAGGGACCCTGTGTTACTTTTCTGTCTGTCCGTCAACTGTTCATCAGTTAGCCATGCTCCACCAAGTTCTAGTCCTGGTGGAGACAGGGTCCTTCTTTCATAGAGCACACTGCCTAGTGAGATACAGAAACATGAGACACAGGTAAGCATACGACTGTAGCATCTTCTGAACTTGACATTAATAGAGCAGTCTCTTCTCATATTGTGCCTGAATCCCATAGAATCACAGACCCTGGAACTCCAAGTCCATAAGGCTTTATTTTACCATATATCTGCATTGAATATTTACAGTGAAAGCTATACAGTTATTGTTATTGGAAGGCTTTAGACACATGAGGAATCTAAACTTCTTCATATTTAATATGCAGTGAGTGACTCGCACAGTTGTCCTAACTAGCTGATCATTGTTTCTTATCATCAAAATGCATTGTATGCATGTGTGAAATTCTCAAGGAACGAATAAAAATATTTTTAAAGTAATAATGGATCTATTTTTGCAATAACCCTTTTTATAATGGGCAGGGTAGGGAAGTTTCTCTGCCTTTGGTATTAAATTTTATGCTATTAAGTTTCACTGGTTGGACAAGGGCTGCAGCCGTGCCAACAACCACACAAGAAGCAAAGGTCTTTTGTAAGCACAAGACACTGGCCAGTTACTTCTGATATCAGCCTGCCTTGGCCTCAGCCCAGCCTGTTAGTTCAAACCCTAAGAATAAACACCTATTAATCAGCTGGTGGCAGCTTGGGTAGACCTGACTGAAGGGCCTAAGGCTAACCTCAGTCAGTGGCTCCTCCCATCACCTAGGATGAGATGGGAAGCAGCCGCCAGGAATGTCTCTGCAAGAAAAATCTCTAGCTTAGCAAAATGTTTAAAGTAAGCCTGTCACAGCACTCCACATTGATGGTTGGCTTTTCCCTTGGCGACATCCAAGCGCCACCTGAACCTGCTGCTTTGTGGGCTTCATCCTCCAGCCAGCTGGTGAGGCAAAGCTGCAGGGTCCTTCAGCGTCCAGGGCAGCTCTGCCTTGTTTGACTTTTAATCAAAAAACAATGAAAGGGGAACTCACGCCTGGAAGTCCTTATCATCATAAAATTCACTAATGACTCCTTGTGAAGTTCAATAAAGTTGCCATGTAACTCACTAAAGGAAACTGCTCTCTGTGCTGTTCACCTTGTGCCCGCTGACTTCTCAAGGAATACAAATCAGAGGAACCCCGTGGAGCCTTGGGAAACTGTTTATATATACATACTCTGTCTCAACTACTCAGGAAAATTGAGTACGGTTTTTCAGGTTTTTTTTTTTTGAATGGCAGTCTCTTTTCTCTGTATGTGGTAGAGGTAGGAGGGGGGGTGGTTTGTTTTAGTGTATACATTTCTTTAATGTGTTTACCCCTAAATAAGTGAGCTGCAATAGATACTTTGGCCCCACACAAAGTAAATATTTAACTCAGGGATTCTACACAGAAATGAGCCCGGTTTTCACCACAGAGGACTGCCCTTGGCCAGAAAGTGCTGCAGTATCCCTCGTGTCGTCCATAGCCCCCTTGGCCCTCAATGCACCTTCCTCTGTGGCGTGAGTCCTCTGCTCCCACACACCTGTCCAGCTGTGTTTTCTGAAGTCTCACCGGCTTGTTCTAATGTAAGTCTTCTGCCTTTGCAGTGTCTTCCCTTTCTTATCCCCCCTCACCCTTGACTTCAGGACTTTCTGTGAAGGCCATCACCACCCCACCCCTCAGCCCTGCTCAGAGCTCTCCATGGTCTCTCCAGATGGTCTCTCCAAGCAGCTTCGCTGTTTAAAATTCATCATCCTTTATCCTAGCTGTTGAGTCCGCCCACACTCCTGGGAGTCCCAAGAGGGCAGGGTCTGTCCTGCTGCACTGTGCCAATTTGCAGCTGAGGCGAAGGGAGCTAGCTGCTCTCTGCAGGTGGGAGGTGGAGTTGGTTCATCTAGGCACGCCACTGGCTTCTGTACACTCCTTTCTCAGTGCGTGGTTCTGAGCATGTCACCCCAACAGCCTCAGCTTCCTCAGCTGTCACACCAGAAGAATGCACCGTCTGAGGACCAGCTGTGTCACTGTACAGTTGTGGAAATACAGTGCGTGACAGCTGTGAAGCACTGTGCCATCAGCCAAGGCGTGGAGCCAGGACCACTAGCCCTCATCCTGTCCTTTGAGTGCTGGCAAGCAGGATTCTGTACGCACTCTGGGGCCTGCAACTGTTGCTCTGAAAATGAGAGGTGGGGTTCTATCCCCATATTTCTTTTCTGTATTTGTCTGACAGAACAACTTCAGTAACCTCAAGGAAACAGAGGAAGCCTTAGAAGCCAGTGCTGGCCGCTGAGATCCCTAAGACTTCATTGTGTGTCACACGCACACACACACACACACACACACACACACACACACACACACACACACCCTCCAAAGGCCAGATCCCTAAGACTTCACTCTCTCTCTCTCTCTCTCTCTCTCTCTCTCTCTCTCTCTCTCTCTCTCTCTCACACACACACACACAGACTAGTCCCAAACTTCAGCTATCACTGTGTTTCTAATTATATGGAAATTTCATTATTATTTTTAATATCCCCCCTAGAAAATTTAAATAATCCTTTTAAATGATTCCTTGCATTGCAACACTTGGGAGAGTAGGCCCTACACCTCGCCTGGACAACACAGTAGAAATGACCCTGTTGGCGGAGGTGTGGGTGAGCCAGTCCCAATGTTGTGAGCATGGGCAGAGGAGAGATGTCAAGTATCATCATGCCCCCCCCATCAACACCTGAGGCAGGTGGGAGATCTGGCACTGAGGTCGTAAGAGTGACCCCTACACCACACCTAGGTAACACAGTAGAGCTGGCCCTGAAGGTGTAGGTGTGGGAGAGCCAACCCTGAGGATGGGAAAGTGAAAGAATTGGCCCCCCTCCTTGTTCATTCCTGCAAGGGGTAAACTAGCCAGGGCAGTGCTGGAGAGCTCAACCTGATGATGAAGACACGTGAGAGCTGTCAGGCTGACCGATCCTGCAACTACCCAGGCCCAGAACCAGGGTTCTATATTGGCCCACCCCAACATCCACTCCATCTGTGATCTGCTAGAGCAGGACCCAGGGCTGCAGGATCTCCATGACACCGGGCAGCAATCGGATGTCCAGGAAGAGTCCCAGTGAGGGTCCAATGTCTATGGGGTGGCAGAGTCCAGGAGCCTTGACCAGACCAATGATTCCTTGCAATAAATGCCTGCATGTAAAAATGTATGGATAAACGGGTTTGCTGCAATACTCACTGTGTGTGACACACTGCAGCTCCCACTACGAGCTTTTCCCCTTCTTACTTTTTTCCCCTTTTGTTTTCTGGGGGCAGGTGGGGAGATGTATGATGGGAAAGACACCAAGAATTAAAAAAAAAAAACAAGTTCCTTAGTCTGCTTAGTCAATAAAGTTCTACTCTGCAAGCCTGAGACCTGAGTTCAGATCACAGGCACCTACACGAAAACCAAATGCAGCTGAGGACATCTGTAATCCAAGCAGTTGGGTAGCAGAAATGCAGATCCCTGAAGCTCATCAGCCAGCCGTCCTAGTAAGATCAGTAAGCTATGGGTTCACTGAGAAACCTGTCTTGACAAACAATGTAATGACTGATCAAGAAAGAACTAACATTGACCTCTGGCCTTTACACACACCTGTATGTACACATATGAGCAAATATATACACATGCAACAAAAGTAAAAATGCTTTCTTGGTTTTTTCTAATTATAGCTTTATCAATGTAAGGAACAATACTAAGCAGTCCAACATAAATACTGTTAAGTGTGTAATTTAAAGCGTATTCATAGTATTGTGCAACAGATCTGTAGAACTTTTTTATCTCAGCAGACTGAAATTCTAGCCTCTCTTGCCCTTGGCATCTCTACCTTTCTACTTTCTGTGCCTATGATTTTGGCACTGACACATTGAGGTCCTTGACATGGGCACAGCCGTGTCAACAACACACATTTACTCAGGACTTCTCTCACTCTCTGCGGTTGAGCTGTCTTGTGACATGCGACAAGCCTTCTTTTTTTTAAGGTTGAATAATATTCTATTGTTGTATACAAAACTTCCTTTATCCATTCATCTATGTATCAGGAGATATTTGGGTAGTTTTGTTCTCTTATTTTCAAAGGAACATTGAAACCATTCATCCTAAAGATCTATTAGTGTTGGGAAGGCTTCAAAATGCCAACCACAGGAACTGTCCTTTGGATGGCACAGTGAAACTGCAAGACATCACCCTGGATTTGATTTGTGTAGTCATTCTTTATGTGGCTTGGTACCCAAACACAAAACTAGGCAAGGTGGTGTCAGGTCTCCAAGAGCAGGAATACATATTGAAAGAGTGTTCCAGTCACTGGCATTGTGGGAGTTTTCTCTCTTGAAGTTTTGCCTGATCATAGAAAACACAACATCTCTTATTTTCAGTGGCAGGAACAACTAAGAAAACCGCCATCCCACTCTATGCTTCAGAGCTGAGCAAATGTCCACAGTAGAGCTCACAGCTGGTCAGGACCTTACAAACAGGGTGATAATAAATGTATTCAAGTTAAATTTAAAGCTAATTATTATCATACCTTGAACCCTGGGATACACCTTATCAATGGGGAAACTAAGACACAAAAAGATTTTTAAAATAAGTCTATAGGTGGACCTTTCTAGCATCCATATTTCATAGATAAAGGATATATCTACTGTGAAAGATCCTTACCTTGAGACTGGAAGGGAGAGGGATTTCACAGCCATGCTTCAAGGTCTGGGAGAGTCATATCAAAGGAGGTAGTGGGATTCAGTTGCTCAGTGAAGGAGCCCTGCATGGATCAGGTCTGGACTGGCTTCTCAATTGGACAGCATTGTGGTTTATCTCCTTACATAGACAGGTAAGCTATCCAGCCTGTACTGGATAGTTTTATGTCAACCTCACAGTCTAGAACAGTGGTTCTCAACCTTCCTAATACAATTAATACAATTCCTCATGTTGTGGTGCCCCTACCACCCCACCATAAAATTATTTCATTGCTACTTCATAACTTTAATTTTGCTACTGTTATGAATCATAATGTTAATATCTGATTTGCGACCTCCAAAAGGGTATCAACCCACAGATTGAGAACTGCTGGTCTAGTCATTTGAGAGGAAGGAACCTCAGTTGAGAAAAATGCCTCTAGAAGGTAAGCAGACAAGCCTGTAGGGCATTTTCTCTTTTGGTTCTTTCTTTTGTTTTGAGGCAGGGTTTCTCTGTAGCTTTGAAGCCTGTCCTGGAACTCACTCCGTAGACCAGGCTGGTCTTGAACTCACAGAGACCCATCTGCCTCTGCCTCCTGAGTGCTGGAATTAAAGGCATGTGCCGCCACCACCAGGCAGTTAGTAACTGATGGGGAGGACCCAACCCATTGTAGGTAGTACCATCCCTGGGCTAGTGGTCCTGAGTTCTATAAGGAAGCAAGCTGAGCAATCCATGAGGAGCAATCCAGTAAGCAGCATCCCTCCATGACCTCTACATCAGCTCCTGCCTCCTGATTCCTGCCCTGTTTTGAATTCCTGTCCTGACTTCTTTCTTTCTTTGCCAACTTGTTTTTGGCCCTGGTGTTTCATTGCAGTGATAGTAACACTGTTGTAATTCTTAAAAAGCAGCTTGAGAAAGACAGAGTCAAGTGGAGAGGTTTTTTATTAAGGGAAACGGATCTGTCTGTGAAAAGGGGAAAGGGGAGTGGAGGAACCAGCCTTTGGGGACAAGAGCAGTAGGAGAGAGGAAAGGCGGGGAAGACAGACAGGGAGGGAGACAAAGAAAGAGAGAGAGGGATGGGAGGTGGACAGGGCCCTTTGAAAAGGGAACATAGTGAATATGCACAGGTGGTGCTCTTAGTGGCAGCAGCTGAGGGCATATCCTGTCAGAACGCCAAAGGCAGGCCAGTACAAATGCCTAAATACTAACAAGCACTACTAGGACGCAAGCCTTACCACATCTCTACTTCCTCTAGTACCAAGGAGTGCTTCTGCTTGGCTAGCTCATTGCAAGTATTAGCTGAGATCACATGTCCCACATAAAAAGGACCAGACATAGTAAATGGTTAATCATTATTAATCCTCTTCTTCATCATGACCAGTTCAGCACAACCTTATGGTGCTTTCTCAGCAAATGGATGTGCAATATGGATGCAGTCACACGTGGTACAGAAAGAGGTACACATGCAGGCAAAATACCCATAAAATAATAAACAAATTTTGAGTAAGGCTGCTATTTCCGACCCATGGGGCTTTTGTTTTAAATGATATAATGTAAATAAGGATCTTAACAAGACTCTGTGGGACATATCAAATATTTGATCAGTACTGCTGGCTCTTAGGATTGTGGTTATGTTTTTAAAATTATTGCTGATACCATTTTAGCCAAATAGTAAAATTGTGTGTATGTTCTTCCATTCTTAAACGGAGCTAGCATGCCAGAAAAATAAGGCTAGAGCAAACTCCACCTTGTGTAACTGCAGAGGCATTACACTGACTAGAACACCTTACTCTATTTGTATTAGAAAGAAGCAAGTAGAAGTTGGTTCCTGGGCTCCAAAAGCCCAGGACTAATGAGTGACTAGCTTTCCTCATAGGAGCAGCCCTGCAGTCAGCTTCTCCGGTACTCCTGGCCCTGCAGACACCGGCACTCTGGAGTGAGGCAGTGGGCCTTTTCAGCCCCTCCCCAGTACCCTCTTCACTGGGCAATGTCCCTCGCCCATTGCTTCATTCTCAACTCCAGCACTAATTAAGCCGAGTCTCTAAGAACTTTACCTGGTTGCACCTTCTCTGACTTAGAAGTTTTACAGCAATAACATTGACCTTTCACGCTCACATTCCTATTTTCCCTTTTTGCTTTCCTTGCTCGTATTTATGTTCGTGTCTGTGTGTGTGTGTGTGTGTGTGTGTGTGTGTGTGTGTGTGTGTGTGTGTGTGTGACTCTATGGGGAAAGGCAGGTTCTAAACACATGGAAAGCCTAATGCCAACATAGACAAGCCATATGATTCTTAAACATTTTAAGGTATTTGGAAAGGAAAGAACAAAATAAAACAGGGATGGGAACAGTAGTGCTTCATTTTGATTGATGTTTTTAAACCTTATCATCTAGATAAAAGCAACTGTAAACAAAAGCCTAACCTAAACTGATTGTAGTTAAAAAAAGGAAAAGCCACCTGTGTGTATCACTGGGCTTCAGGGTTTGGGGGATTCTTCTTTTGTTTTATGGTTTTGGTTTTTTATTTGTTTGTTTGTTTTGTTTTGTTTTTCTTAACATCAAATCCCTACAAGTCCTTCCAGCCAAAGCCTGCGACAGTACTGCTCCCAGGGTTTCTCCCAGGCCTGAGACCATAGCATCATATCTCCATGACATCCTAGGAAGTACAGGGACCTACTAGCAATCCCAGCAGTGAGGCAAGGACATTGTGGCCTTAATTCAAGGCTCATTTTCTTACTTCTAAAAGAAATATATTATATAGTTGTCAGGAAAAGTGTTGCTGGGGGTTCCATTTGGGGGCAGGTGTGCAGGGTCCTACAACACAGGCATTTGTTCACAGAATCACACCCAACTAAACCAACACCAGCGGAGTGCTGTGTGCCCTCAGGTGTGAGTGGCACTCAGACAGTTTACATCCTAAAAGTGCATATTTGATAACTATCAAAGGTAATCACACAATTGGAGGGGCGATTTTTCCACTTTCATTTGCCTGATCCTTTTTTCTGACTTGTTTTTCTCATTTCCAGCATTTTCTTCCATGAATATGGAAAATGGACCACTTTTATTTCAGGGGTGGAATGGGGCAGGGAGATGATTTGGTTCGCAAAAGAGGCTTTCCTTATCATGAAACATTTGCTGTGAAGAGGAGACAATTTAACTACCCATTCAGAGCAAATTGGGATCCTGCATACCTGAAGCGTTGTGTCATACTTGCTTAATGATAGATTTATAGGGCAAGTGCACATCAGCCTAATCCCTTAGTTATTTGACTTTGCCAGGGATGAAGATTCTTTTTTTTTTAAGCAGACTTTTATATATTCAGAACCTATAAATCTCCCAGTGCCTTGAGATAAATGTCTCCCTGAACTCTGAGTTACCCTGCGATCTTTAGCAAACTGAGTCAAAGTAAAAGAAACTCCATCTGTCCCATTCCTAATAATACAAGTCTACCTGGAGGACGGGGAGCACATTTGGCATAAGCAGTTTCTGTGTAATAAACTAATTTCTATTTAGTATTGCGCTTCTAATCTCCAGGAACTTGGACATGAGCACTTGAAAAATCACCCCAGGATTTACCAGAGCGAGTCAGTGGGCAGAGTGGTCAGCACCAGCAATGGCTGCCGCTTGTCAGCCCAGGCTTTGCCAATCCAGTGATCACTATCCATTATGCCTGTCATATCAATTATGAATTCTCTGACACCAAACACTAAATCAGCTGAAATGATGGGTTTGCCTTTGGCGTGTTTCCCTGGGGAAATAACTGAGAAAACATGTAATAATTCACACAACCAATTTTGTAAAACACCCCCAACTTTTGGAAGAAGGCTGGGAAATAAATTCTAGGTGGATAGATGTGATTTGCACCCAAGTGCTCCTCAAGTATTCGCTCATTCTCAGTGCTTTGGTGCTTTCAAAGTGGATGTGACCTTGGCACGATGTGAATTTTAAAGGTTTCTGTTTCTCTTGCTGCCACACTGCTGCTGTCCCATCTTCTTCCCATCCAAGGAGGTGGGCTGTCTCCTGCTCCTGGCATCCTTGTTTGGGCTTGCACTTCAACCAAATTTAATTGGCTGAGATCTCCCTAGGTCTCTTGGGAACCCTGACCTCCACCCTTAATGAAAGGATTGAGATGAATAAATACAACATCATTGAAAAGTCATCTTTTCTAGGAAGACTTGGCAAATAACACATCATTGATCTAATTATTCTTTCCCTGTGAACCCTTTTGCATTTGGATTATTCACTAAACTCCATGTCCATTTAAATGGAGATAGATTTGTTTCAACATCATTATTAAGTTGTCTGCCACGTGAGATGAAAACCTTTCCTGTGGTTGCTTGTTGCTTGCTCTACAGGTTGAACATGCAAGCCTACAGATGGGTTCCTGTCAGGTAAATTCAGAGGAGCTGGCCCAGGCCAGAAGTAGATATCTGTCCAAGAAAACATTAAGTATCTTCTGCTTTTGCCCTGTTTCTCGTCTTCTGAGTAATAGTTTTTAATGGGGTAGAAAGATGCAAGTATGGCATCTAAGAATATCTAACATAGTACAAAGAAAGTAGAAATAACCATTTTTCCGGGGAATTTGCTGTGGACTTGGCAATGTTCAGTCATGTAAACATGGAGGAAATTTCAGGTCATTTGGGTTGTGTTTGTATATGGACTTAACTTGTCTTCAATATAAAGCACTCTGTTTATTTTATATGTGGCTTGAAAGCCTAAAGTGAATCATATTATTTTTTCTTATTTTTTAAAATAATCATTTATTTTTATTTCATGTACATTTGTGTTTTGCCTGCATGTCTGTCTGTGAGAAGGTGTTAGGTCCCATTAACTGGAGTTACAGACAGTTTTAAGCTGTAATGTGGGTGTTGGGAATTGAACCTGGATCCTCTAGTAGGGGAACAGCCACTGCTCTTAACTGTTGAGCCAACTCTCCAGGCCAGTACTTTTTTCATTTTTAAATGAAATATGTTGCTTAGAAAAGGTGAGGTTGCCATTTTTGGCCTCTTTGGGAAGGGGTAGGTTTAATTTGTTTTGATTTGAGGGTATTTTCTTTTATTGTTGTTTTGGTTTTGTTTGTTTTATTTTGTTTTTTGGTGGGGTCTTATATAGCCCAAGCTAGCCCTCGAACTTTTTGTGTAGCCAAGACTTGTCTTGAACCCATTCCTCCTGCTGAGCAAAAAAAAAGGGGGGGTAAATGAATGAACTAAGTTACTGTATTTTTTCATTCCTAGTTACTGCGAAAAGGGATATTTGCATTGTGAATTAAATTGACCATAGTGTCAGAACCTTACGATGTTATAGTACATGAGATCGCTAATCTGTTCTCACTGTGCACATATTTACACAGAGGCCTAAGGACACATACTTTCCACATACACACGTGCAGGCATGTTTCACTTGGACTGAAAAGTTATTTACAGCTCTATCTGGAGATAACATACAACAGTGATTAACAAGTGCACAGCCAATCTACAACATGCAGATTAAAAACTAAATAAACGGCCTAAGAGTTTATTTTAAAACAATTACAAGATGTTTTCTATTTCTCCTTCATCCTAAACTATGTGTTTGAAAACAAAGTCTTCATGAGAACCACATGCAAGTCTTTGGACTGTGAAACAGCCCATGTCCCACAAACACATGTCTACACACTTCCTCAGAAGGTAGCATAGACCTCACACAGTCACTCAGAATGAGGAAGAAAAATATGTATATGCATATGTATTGTATGTACGATTCTCTGATGTTTCACTGTTTCTAACTTTCATTTATTTTTGCTCTTTTTTTTGGAAGGAATTTTGTTTGGCTATGAACTGAAATTGAAGATTTGGGCTGGGAACAAAGATTTGAATCAGTATAACTAGGCTGTTACTGTTTTTTGATGCAGATTCTTATGGAAAGAAACTTAACTACAGTCAACCAGCCATACCATTGTTTGCCATCCTTCAACCGATGCTTAGTTGAAGCCCCAGTTTCTAAATACACACAGTCTCTCTCTCACACACAGACACACACACACATACATGTATACACATATGTTTGTGTATCTTTTCTCATCAAGCTGAAAACATAGATATGGCAATTTAATGACACAAACATGGATGGATGGATGGATGGATGGATGGATGGATGGATGGATGGATGGATGGATGGATCCATCGATCGATCGATTGATCGGAAGAAGGAAGGAAGGAAGGAAGGAAGGAAGGAAGGAAGGAAGGAAGGAAGGAAGGAAGGGGACTTTAGAATTCACAATACTAACCCTGTTCAACAAGTGTTAACCTTCTCTGGAAGGGGGCAAATAAGCAAACTCCACCTCCCAGACTTTCTTGGGCTTTTGCTTCCCTCAGCCACTGGGAACTTCCCCCAGCATCTGTTTCTATTGATCTGCACAAGTTGTGGTAATGCATTGCTGAGCCCCTTCGCCATGGAAGCCTTTCTCTTCTCTGATCTGAGCACAGTGGTGGCCCTCCCCAGCTTACTTCCCCCTGATCATCAGGGGCTTTCAACACACTCCTTCAAATGTAGTCATTTTGTTTTTCTTTTTTAACCTGAGTTATGCATTGCTTTTTCTATGCACTTCCTGAACAAAGTGATCCAACTCTTTTGTGAGCTGCTTATGTAAACTTCTTAATGTAAGGACTACTCAGGAGTCCTAGACAGGTGGCTCCTGGGCCCTGTAGTGACACTTAAGGAAGCCCCTCTGCTTGTCTCTCTTTTCCAGGTGTTACAAATATTTTTCAAAGTTGAGTCACTGTTGTAAAGTCTTGTGTAAACACAAGGCATAATGAAAGACAGTAAAGACAGTATAGTGTACTCATTGTCAGAGCAGCCTATACAGTCAGGCGGCTTGGGCTCCAGCCTGGCCCTTTTAGTGTCCACGTTTCTTCATCCACAGGATGACTATGATTGTGTTAGTTACCTTGTTGTTGCTGTGATAAAACACCATGGCCCACCTCCATCACAGGGAGTGACACAGCAGCAGGCAGGCATGGCAATTGGAACAGGAATGGAGAGTTTGCATCCTCAATGGCAACCATGAAACAGAGAGAGCAATCTACAAGTTATGAAGTCTTTTTAACCTCAGATCCTGCCCCTGGTAAAGTCACTCCTCCTGCAAGTCTTCGCCACCTAAACAGCCAAACGGCACCATTAACTCAGACGGGTGTTCAAATGCCCAAAGCTTTGAGGAACGTTTCACATTTCTCACTCAAAGTACCACAATGATTGCCCCTTGTACAAACTACATAGTTTGTAGTGCAGTTCTGATGGTTTGTATGTGTAAAAAGGCTAGAAATACCACCTGTTGCAAAATAAGCATTGGGTAAATCCTAATCCTAATGGCCTTTTCTTTGGGGTTATTGAGATCAGTGTGTTTATGTATATTTAAACAGTCAGACTCTCTACAGATCTTACAACTGGTCAGACTTCTGCCCAAAATAAATTCTTAGAAGTGAAGATATTAAACTGGCTTCCAAAGTCCACTTGGGAACTACTGGCCTAGTGTGGCCAAATGATACCAAATATTATGATCAGAAATCTTTAGGTTCTTCTATCTACCTTTTTTCCCAGCCCTCTCTGAAAATACTGCCTCAAGGAAAAGCATAAAGAGGACACTAGTAGGATTCCCTTTCTCTGCCAGTTATTAAAAGCCACAAGAAGGAGTTCTGCATTCCTGAATCATGAAGAGCCACAAGAAAGAGACCCTTTAATTCCCTAGAAGAGGAAGCATGTTCTACCTGAAGTAGGGACCCAAGTTTTCTTGGATTTCCCAAGCAGCTATAGAAAACCTTTGTCTGAATGACACAATTGATAGGGTTTATCCATATTCTACAGAACATTTGCTGTCTGCAACCCTCAGGACCATCTGAGGATAGCTCGATTTTTCTGGAAAACTAAGGATTTACTCACTGGAGGACCATTTTTAATATCCTCTTGGTGACAGTCTTTAAAAATACTTCGCAGCTTTCACTGCCTTTTTAAAACTGAACAAAATGTCCCCAGCATCTGTTTTTCCTAGATTGTCCCCAGCATCTGCTGAGAGAGAGACAGTCTGCCCCAAAACGTAACAGCCATGAGCTGTCACTGCCGTGACTTTTTATGTCTCTTCCCCAGTCGTCAGCAGTCATTGACTTTAGCGGGCTGAGTGTCCTACCTTAACGCCCGTCTCACACCCTTTGCCACCAACACACACTTGACATGTGTAGCTTTAGGAATTCCATAACCAAGTGTAACAGCAAAACCACAGAACAGGGAGAATCATGGAGGAAACCCTTTCTGTGTACCACCAGCGCCTCAGACACGCAGCAAGGATGGGACTGGTGCACAGCCAAGAAGCTCTGATGACAGAAGACGCAGACTTGCTCAGTAACAGGGTCTGGCCTGGATTGTGTAGTTGGTGCTCACTGATAATCTCCTTCTGGATGAACTCAAGGTTCATCTGTGACTGGAAAAGCCAATCTGTACCCACCAGGACCCTCCGTTCTGCGTATGTGGAGAATGGAAATTGATGTATGCTTAACCTAGAATCTACAGTGAATATTTGTGTTAGCTATCTGTTACTGTTAGCAAATTGTCTCTAAAACTGTGGCAGAAAAAAAAACGCACATCTTTCATAGTCTCCGAATTAGGCCTGTAAGTACAGCTCGGCTGCAGATGTCACACTGCCAGGCCCTCAACAGTCCTGCTTCAGTCTTTTCCAGTCTGTGGCAGTGCGGTGTCAGGCTCAGGTGAAGACAGACCGGGCCTTTCACTTTCTCCACCTCCTGAGTGGCTGGCTTAGTCCATGCCCAGTTCATCGTATGAGTATCTCCCACATGGCACGTGGCTTCAGCATGCAAGGCAAAGAAGCAAAAGAGAGAGCCTTAGCAAAATCGAGATCACAGCCTCTTATCATAGACGTGACATCCTATCACTTTCTGCTGTCAAAACAAATCCTTAGGTCCATCCCATATTTACAGTGTGGCAGTTCAAATGAGAACGTTCCCCACAGGCTCATGTATTTGAATACTTGGTCAGTCCCCAGTTGGTGGCACTGTTTGGGGAGATCTGAAAGGTGTAGCCTTGCTGGAAGATGTTACTAAGGATAGGCTCTGAGAGTTTTAGACTCTGCTAGTTCTGCTTGGTGCTTGTGTTTGAAGGCATGAGCTCTCAGCGTCCTGTTCCTGCTGCTATGCCTGCTACTTACTGCCATGCTTACCGCTCTGGAACCATAAGCACAGAAAGACCCTTCTTTTTTAAATTGCTTTGGTCATGGTGTTTTGTCACAGCAACAGAAAATAACTGGTATAGCCAGTGATTGCATAAAAGTCTGAGTTCCAACAGGCAGGGAGCATCAGGGCATTATAGGCATGTCCCTGTAATACCGTGTCTCTTCAACTCACAGAGAAGTCCAGCTCCACCACTGCCGGAGCCTCCTTTCTCCCTGTCCATGACATTGGTGAGATTGCTCTCAGTACAAGGAGTTCTGAATGGGGCCTGGTACAGTTTTTCCCTTCAGCTCACTCTTCCTGTGAAGACAAGCCATATGTGCCAGGGACAGGTTAGTTACAACTTCACTAAGTATTTTCACACGTCTTCAGTGTGACTGTTACCCATATTATAGAACTTCCTCTGTGGGCGCTGTTCACCTGTGCAAGATACATCCAGCTACAGAACAAAGTAGAACCAATTAGAATGGATATGCAAATCTTCTCCAAAACAAACAAAAACAATTTTTGCCCTCCGTAGGGCAAAACTTAGAAGAAACCAAGTAACTGAAAGCTACCGTGAGTTCTATTATCAACATCTTTAAAATAGCACAAGATAGATTCACCCCCTCCCCAAAGTGAACACAGTGCTTAGTGAATAACATTCTCCTGCTGTGTCTTCACAGCCCCTCAAGGGTCTCTGGTCCAAGGTGAGAATGTCCAGATTACAGCCTAGAGTAGGCCCAAGCACCCTGACAGCCACAGGAGCCCAGTAGGTGACAGAAAGGAAGCAAACCTGTAACACCAGAGCACCTCACACAGTGTTCTCGTCCATCTCGATACAAAACATTTTTGAAGGCCTCACTGAGCTTCTGCACACTCGGTGAAGAGGTGGGTATGAAAAAGCTAGGCTCTCTAGAAACTGGTGGCACAAGTGTGACGGTGTGATGGTCAGGGGCATGGCACAGAGCCTTGGCATCCTGGAATCACAGAGAAGAGTGGAGACCATGGCAGTCTGAGGACACTAGTTATGTCTGAGTGGTGGTGGTGACTGAGGCCCCTGTGTATGTAGCCGAACCGGTTAGTTTCTCAAAAGAGGGTATTTGTGAAGATTTGTGTGTACATTGGCTCATTTACTTTTTTGAGACAGGGTCTCATGTAATCCAGGCTGGCTTCAAACTCTCTGAATAGCTAATGGTGACACTCAACTTCTGATCCTCCTGCCTTCGCCTCTTAAGTACTGGGATTATAGGCATGTACCACTATGCCTTGTTTACATGGTGCAGCAAATCAAACTCAGGACCTCATGCATGTCAGGCCAGGTCTCTACCAACTAAGCTGAGGCCCCAGCCCTTCAAGCATCTTAGTTAGCAAGAGCCAAGCCTTGGTTGTTAGCTCCATTCCTACTGTTCTCTAAGGCAACTCACTTGTGTTTAAAGGTTTCAATTACAGGGGATGTTAAATCAAAATCCGAATCTTAGCTATCTTAAAAATGTCCCCAATTCTGCACTTCAGAGGCATGGCATAGAGATCAGAATGGTAGTGCACACTTGTAATCTCATCACTTGAGTAATGGAGGCACAAGCATAAAGAGATTGAGGTCATTTTCAACTATATAGCAAGTTCAAGGCCATCCTGAGCTACATAAGAGGGAGGGAGGAGTGGGGGTTACAATATAAATCAACTACCCAAGAGTCCTCTTGAATCAGGTATGCTAAGAACATATTGCTATGCTGTGTTCATTTCTAGGTCATACATGTGCTGTTATGCACTCAGTTTCCCAGATACCCTAGGATTCTCCTCTAAGTCAGTTCCAGATGGGAACTGGCAGATGCTCTCTGTAAATATGTCCACAGAACTGCCCAAAGCATTCTTGGTAGAGTCTAACTAGTTCCAAAGCACTTTCCCATTTTCTGGTTCAATTCTGCTCCTCTCCCATCACTACACATGCCACCTCAACAGTCATAGACAGCCCAGGTTCCAATTCTGTTTCTTCCACTTTCTAGCTATGAGCTTTTAGGCAAACTACTAAATGACCTTTTGTCTTAGTGTTTTCATTTGTATAAAAAGGAGTGTGCCCTGAATCTGGGTCATGGTTTTGGCACAAGAATTAAATGAGTTGGTAAGTTAAAAATATTTATGAATGTATACGGCACCTGAAAATGTTATGGAAGCATTAATGTAGTATGAGAGTCCCATAAACTACTTGGGACCACAAGTGTTTCAGGTTTCTTTGGTAATTTGGAACATCTGCATATGTATATTGAGATATCTTTTGAGATGAGATACGGATCTAAAGACAAAGTTTATGTATGTTTCATATATACTTTATATGCGTAGCCTAAAAGTTACTTTATTTTGTTTGTTTTTCAAGACAGGGTTTCTCTGTGTAGCCCTGACTGTCCTAGAATGCACTCTGTATACCAGGCTGGCCTGGAACTCAGAGAAATGTGTGCACCACCACTGTCCGGCTGGCAATTTTAAACCATATTTGTAGTACTTCTGCTTTTACTACAACCCATACCACAAGGTCATCGGTGGAATTCCCCACTGTGGAATAATATGCATAGTTAGTTCACCTGGAAGAGATATTGCCATACTTATTGTCATTGTGATCTGTACATACACCATCAAGGTGCTCATTCCAGGACACTCCCAATGGTGTCATGTTGGTTTCACCAGCACTGCTGTCTATAGACCACCACTGAGGGCAGCAACCAGTACTAAACTCTCTGGGGCCTCTGTTGCTGACCATATCCCCATCATGTCCCAGAGAGTTATCTGTCATGAGCCAGGCACTGTCTTAGGAAGCATTGAGGATATGAATGGAAATAACACGTGGTCTTTGCCCTCACCAGGGTCCCAGAAAAAAGAAATCAAATGATGAAGTAGAGAGTTAATTCCTGGGAGATTTATGCACTGAAACCACAAAAAGTACTGAGTTTTGTATCATGATTTCCCATTTAATGTTTATAAGTACTCTAACATGGCCAGAAACCAGAGAAACACTTGGCACCTTCGTAAAGCTGACATTATTTAATAGTAAGGCCCCCTTTCATGCCTTCAAGGTACATGGTGGCTCTTGACTTGCCCATCTTTCTCAAGAGGTATTCGTTAAATTTACCAACTTGGTGGCATTTTATTTGTAAACAGATTTACTACTTGTTCAGTCATGACTCCCATCCTAGTGTCTGTTCGTCAAGGAAATATAAACTGCATTGGAGAATCCTTCATGACCATGAGAATAGAGATGGTCAAACCTGGTCACCCACGAAAAGGCACTTAGTGCCTCAGAGCAGCGGAAAGCTCAGCACCAGTGGTGGAGCATCCTCAGATCCAGGCTCTGGATGCTGTTGTTCTGGTTTGTTTCTAAGACATGATCTCACACATTAGCTAGGCTGGCTTGATGTGGTCAGCTCCTTCATAAACAGTAATCTGCACAAAGGCTGTCTTGCCAGCCAGCATCCGATAATCCCTGGATCCTGAGCTGCTGGAGAACTCTCAGAAGCACAAGGGAGCAAAGCCAGATGCAATCCTGTCCTTACAGTTCCAAATCTGTCACCTTCTGAAATCCCTATTGCCTTTGTCACGTATGAACCCTGTAATGTAAAAGCCCCCTCTAGCAGTCAGTACATACAAGAAGAACTTTGTGTTTACTCATTTTTTACTTAATCAGACACAATCTTTCCATCAGGTTTTGAGCTCATGAGAGTACTGGTGTTTCCTTCCTCGCACAGGAATCTTAAAGATAGATAGATGGTAAAGTCCCCCTTTTAAAAACAACAAACCACCTCAGATCCAGGCCGATGTCTTGGGGAATCCTGGTCATGAGCCACTACTTGAAATATTCAGGTTCACAATCCTGCCGAAACCTTTGTGGGTTTCCAGATCTCAGTGGTTGCCTGGCAAGTGGAACAAGCCATTTGCTTGAGCATCGAGTTGTCCCTCAGCCTGGCCTCTCTGCCTAGAAAGCGCCATTTTCATAAAGAGCTGTCATGCTCTGAGTCCTTTGGCTTGTGATTTAGCTGTTCAGGGAAAGTGCAGGCTGCTGTTGCTCGCTCAGTGCTGGTGATGTGTGTTTTTTGTTTTATTAAATCTTTAAAATACCGGGCTTGTTTTTTACGATCTCCATATATTCTTTTGTTCTTCTCCATGACTGGTTAGATCACACTTTTGCTCCCTTAGTAAAAATATTAGTGCCTTTCTGAAGAACACTGTGGTCTCCAGAGTGGCTGTCTAATAAAGTAGAGAAATGTGTGGAGCTTGCTATCAGATGCACGGAGGCCTTAGTGCGGGTACATTACAGTGGATGGTTTAGGGCCTACCGCGAGGTCTACAGGGATGCATGTCTTTTGGCTCTTACCAGATTTGCCTTGATAACTCTGGCATCATTTGGCACAAATCTCAGAACTTTTTATGAAGCAAAGCTTCTAAGTGGCTTATGTTTACATTATGGACTGTGTGCATGTGTGTATGAGAGTGAGAGAGAGAGAGAGAGAGAGAGAGAGAGAGAGAGAGAGAGAGAGAGAGAGAGAGAGAGAGAGATTAAAGATTGCTAACAAAAAAATCTGTTAAGTGGAAGCCAGCTCTTGTCCAGGTATGAGCTTGGATGTTCAAGTCCTGGCGCTCATATCCAATGCACAGAGAACCTAATAATTCTAACTCAGAGTTGGAGATGCTGAGGAATAAGAGAGCATCCCCACGTACCCTAACATTTCACAAGACCCAGTTCATAAGATTGTCCCTACACAGAGGAGACTCAAAAAGGCTAAATTAATCTTGAATAGAACTGGGCTAACCCAGCCCATGGCATCCAACTGAACTTGTTCCTGTGTTATAATGTCTCTCAGCCCACTCTGTACTGTTAGTTTTGGCAAGTACGCCACAGCAGATAATAAATCATGGAAGGAAAAAGCTGTTGGCCAAGCATGGTTCAGCCTGCTGTGATATTAGAATACAGAAAGCAGTTCTGTTTTTACACATCCTTTCACTAACCCAGCATTCATAATTTATGATGGCGCTGTAAAATTCCTGCAACACTACACCAAAAGTAGTCCTGCCCTTTAATTAAGTTCTCTTGGTAGAGAAAATGTGAAGTTGATGTGCAAACCGTCTCTCTGTGCCCAGTGATTGATAGTGATTACATCTTTATGAACCCAGCCTAAAGGTCTCAACTTCCTGATGGGTGAAGTCGTCTGTAGGCCACTTCCTGGCTGGGATCAGTGGCTGCTAACAAAACTGAAGATAACTCGGAGAGCATAACTTAGGCATGTTGGTTTTTTAAGCCTCCATCTATCTGTCCATACTTGGTCACAAGTCTCTATGACTATCCCTAGTGTCTGTGGGAGCCTACAGTCAGATTCTACACTGTGTCCATGTGCAGGTTGTGGTGAAGAGAATGGAGCGTTGGGTGGAGGCCTCCTCAAGGCATCCTAGTTTGATATGAAGATTTTTTTAAGTTAAAAATAATGAAAAATAGGAGATACTTATGGCCACAGTGGTCCTTGAATTAAACGGGATAGCCAGGGAGAACCTTAATCTGTCCCATCATTAAGTTATTTTTCAAATGTTTTTTGAGGCAGTGTTCTGCTATGCAGCCCAGATTGGCTTCAAGCTGATGATCCTCCTGCCTCCACCTCCTGAGTGCTGTGATAACGAATATGCACCACTATGTCCAGTTGTTCAAACATTCTTTTCCTTCCTTTGATTTTTAAAATAGTACCAGGAAATATTAGAAGGCCAGCCTCCCTAAGCCAGGTGTTCCCAGCTCCTCACTGATTCCACTTTGTGGTAGCCTTCCTCAACTGAGCAGTGACTGCCTCAGCTCACACCCACGGCCCTTTATTGAAAGATGTTATGGGGAATCTAGATCTA
The DNA here is from genome assembly GCF_017639785.1 of Mesocricetus auratus. Taxonomy (NCBI): domain Eukaryota; kingdom Metazoa; phylum Chordata; class Mammalia; order Rodentia; family Cricetidae; genus Mesocricetus; species Mesocricetus auratus. Next base: position 82,458,019 of record NW_024429189.1, read on the forward strand.
CTGGGCTCCAGGAAAGCAAACAGATCTGTCTGGTAGCAACAGTTGTATTAAGTGAACACTTAAGTTTGGACTTAGCTGCCTACCATCATCACAATTGTGACCAAAAGCAAGCTGGTGTAATCATACTCACTTAGCTGTCTTTTCTCTATGTCTCCAAGATGTCTGTTTTCTGGATGTGCATGACATTTTCTGATGTTTTTGCAGGTTTGGACCCGGTTTGGTAATCTATTGGTATGGATTTATCCAGGAACTGGACTGTAACCGGGAAAGGGGCATCCTGCTCAAAGCCTGTTTCCCCACAGACATTGTCACCTTATGCCATAGCACAGCTTGACCCTGAAGATCCTGGAAGAGAAGCCGGAAGCAATGTTACTTTCCTGCAGTATAAACTTCTGGCAACATCTGCCCTGAACTTCAGCTGAACCCTGGCTGCTGCAGTCGCAGCCCTACCTCTCTAGACAAACATATCAGGAGTTTCTGCTTTCCTTCATCCCTTGCTGATGTGAATAGCCAAGAACTCCGGACACAACCCACTCATTATCAGCATCTCTGTCTCTGACACAGTTTATAGATAGCCATAATCTTGCTTCCTTCCCAAGGCTTTTCCTTGTACACTGAACAGAAGGAGAGGTGTGGGGACTGAAAGGTGGGATGTTTCAATTCTCCTCCCTGTTATCGAATCACTGCCTTGTTTTTTCTTCTAAACCTCCATTCATAGTCTCTCCCTCTCCCTCTCCCTCTCCCTCTGCCTCTCCCTCTCCCTCTCCATCTCCCTCTCCCTCTCCATCTCCCTCTCCATCTCCCTCTTCCTCTCCATGGAACTAAGTGTTGCATTAATATCAGGGAATGACCTAGCACAAACCTAGAAAAGCTGGAGACAGGAAGTATGTATTCCTTCTCACCTGGGGCTCAGCATGGCTAGACAGGGACTTTATCTGTCAAGCCTTATGGCCTCCTGACTTGCGTGGCATCCAGCCAAGCTGCAAAAATCCCCCTTGATGAGAATTTCCTCTTTTCATAAAGCTTATTTGAACACCAAACATTTCACATTGATCTCACCTTAAAATATGAATTCTTTGTGTTTGGCAACCATGATGCTTTGGTTTGGGACTAAGGCAGAAGACTGACGTTCAGCCTCCCTGTCTATAGTGGCCCTTTAAACATGACTGCCGGCCTCTACAATGTTAGCCACTATTTTTATGAGATTTTTTTAAGTGCATTCATACATACTGCTTTGTGTCTGCATTTCATACCAAATAATTGAATAACACTCAAATAATTTAGACATTATAAATAGTCAGCTTTGAATGAATTAAGTGTACCAGAAAAATCCTAGAGCAATTTTTAAATAAGCAAAATAAAAGAGATTTTGTATTTATTCACTTTAATTTATTCACTTTTATATCCTGCAGACCAGACTTCAATCAGAAGCAAAATATCAATAAAATAATTATAAACCTATCTTTTGGGAAATTAAAAAGTAATATGCAACTCCCATCCCCCAAGAAAAAGTACTTAGTAAAAACTATGTGCCCCAGTGCTTGTAAAATGTCGCTTTTAAAATGTTAAATAGATGGTTTTTAGAAGTAAAAATAAGACATACACATTGGTGGGTTCCTTTTGTGCCTGGTCCGTGAAAAACTTGCAGTAGGTCCAAGATAGGATGTTAAGGTCTCCTGGGAGACTGCAGTAAATCACAGGGGAGAAGGCAGAGAGGAAAGGAAACATCAGGCAGGGTCTGTGTATGAAATAGATGATTTGAGACCACTATTATATTGCCTTTATACATATGCTTTAAAAAATACTAAAATCTGGTTTTATGACATGTCCTAAGCCACTGGTTTTGTTTGTTTTGTTTTTTGGTTGTGGGGGGGGTAAATTACATGTATCTGCACAGATATTAAATATCCTGCTAAGCCTTCATCAGCTTGTTTTAACATTAGCCTAATTTATGATGGGTATGCACAAATAAATTTTGAAAGCTCAAAAAGTGCTTGTGTTTTATGTTTATTCTACCTAGAGCTCTGACATAATGTGTTGTGAGAAGGTTCTGGTAGTCACAACAGAGACACCACCTTGTGTTTATGAGTGAAGCTTCCCAGGTTGACCCCTCAAAGCAAGAAAGAACCCAACAGTAAATTACATACTGTGGTAAGGTTATGAGTTGCTCAGTGTGATCCTTGTGTCTGCTGTGTTTGAAGTAGAAATGTGTGGAAAAGAAAGAGTTTTGCTCCCAGGTGAGAAGCTAAAAACCTCTTTGTCGTTTCTTTCATCTTAAAAATGCTTATCTGGGGACTGGAGAGATGTTCAGCAGTTAGGAGCATTTGCTTCTCTTACAGAGGACCCAGGTTCAATCCCAGCACCCATGAGGCAGCTCACAACTGTAATCCAGTTCCAGGAGATCTAATGGCCTCCATGGGCACCAGTCATGTACATGGTACACAAACATACATGAAGGCAAAACACTCATACACATAAAATTTAAAAAATCTTTAAAAATACTAACCTGTACAACATTCTTATATGTTGTTTACTTGCTTATTTTCTTTAGCGTAGGCAATCCAAACTTCAGCCCCAGGACAGCAGTCATGGGATAACTTACTTTTATGGCTGTCATCATTAGAACATTAATATTAAAGCCAAATCTTTAATATTTTTGTGGGCCATTTTGCACACTGTGCTGATGTACTGTGCCAAAATCAGGATGCAGGAATATGAATAAAACATAACTCTGAATAGTGCTCTGTCTACCACAGAGACTTGTCACACAACTGCATCCACAACACAACGGACCCCTCTGAAGAGAAGAGGACAGACTCAGAGCAAAACAGATCCACCTGACAATCAAAGGTGACTGTGTAGATGCCTCCCTATCCTTCTCTTCCCCTTCATAAAGCACACAAGCAGTGGAGACTCTTACCTTCTAGTGAGGTGTGCAAAAACTTCACACATGACAGGAGGTTCAGAGTTCTGAAGTCCACCTCTAGGAAAAGTATTAACTTTACATGTGAGTGTGTACCTGCTCATCACCGACAAGGCTTGATGGCACTCTGGAAAAGATGATTATTGGTCTTTGGGGATTGCATTAACTCATGAGAGCCACCAGGGAGGAGACTGCTTAGAGCTCTGATGAGGTAACCTAAATAGTCCCCTGGCTGACTACACTAATTAACACACAGCACCAAAGTGAACAGTTAGTTTTTGCTCTGCTCTCCCTGGAGAGCTGCACCCATTGTTTACTTTCTGCACTGGAACCAAGATACCCGATGTTTGCTCTTTTGGACCTGCTGCAGGCTGGGAGTTTCAGTAAATGAAATCTACAGAATTGTGTGTTTCTTCCTTTCCTGCTTCCTCCTGGTCATCTTCCCTTTCATTAGCCTTCTTGAGTTTCCTTCCTCGTGGATATGCCTTCCTACCCATCTCTTTTTTCTTTGTAGACAATGAGTGATACCTGAAGCAAGATATATCCCTCTAAATCCTTGGGAAGTAGGCACTGACCCAATCTTTTCTAATAACACAAAATTCATGCACTTCACAGGCCAAAACACCAGAATGCATGTTACCAGCACCTGGAGATCCTACCACATTTAACTAAAATGATGATACTTTGTATCTCGGATGATATTTATGTCTTTTTTTTTTTCAGAGACAGGGTTTCTCTGTGGCTTTGGAGGCTGTCCTAGAACTAGCTCTTGTAGACCAGCTGGTCTTGAACTCACAGAGATCTGCCTGCCTCTGCCTCCCGAGTGCTGGGATTAAATACATACACCACCACTGCCCAGCGAGAGTTATGTCTTAGGTAAATTTTTTGGCAAAAGGATCCATTACCTTGCTGGACAAGGTAATGAGCGTCATTAGTCCCTACAATTGGGACAGTTGGGAGACAGGCAGGTAGATATCTATGAATTCAAAACCAAAAGGTGGTTTACATAGTAATTTCCAGACCAGCCAGTGCTACAGTGTAAGCTTCTGTCTCAAAAAAAAAAAAAAAAGGAAACCCAGACATGGGAGGTTTTATAGTGAGCTTCAGCCCCCACATGATTATGTTCAGCCAATCATAGTTGTGAATTAAAATAGTAAAATTTCTCTCTGGCTTATGAGTCATAACACTCGATTATTGTGGGGCAGCTTGCCATTACTGCTGTCCCTGAGAGGACACTGCTTCATAGAATAGCTGTTTGATGACAAGAATGGGAGGAGACATCCAGGGGCACATTCTTGACTAGGGTTAAGGAACAAAGTAAGGGGAAATTTACCAAGCAAACAATGGGAGTGTGCCCTCCATGTCACCACTGGGCAACAAGCACAAGCTACCCATCTCAACCTGAAGCGCTCTTGGGTTAAAGAAAGGTCATGCGTGACATAGTTGAGCCCATCTAACCATCTTCCTGACCCTCCTATCGGTAGGAAACCCAATCTGAAGCTGTTTTATGAAGAGCATGCCTGATTCTAAAGGTTAAATGAGGAAGATGGGATTATGAATTAAATAATAACCAGAAGAGCCTGGGTTCCCCTTGTGTTTTGTGCTTTCCTGCTATTGTTTGAAATATGGCTGTGAGACAAAGAACCGCTTAGGTCGAGCACTATAAATTACAGTTTTCATACAATAGTCATCCACTAAAATGATTTCAAAGCTTGATCAAAGTAATTCCAAAGAGCCTTTTAAAACTTTTCTACAATACATGGGGGGCAGGAAGTGCTCATTTGGTGCCTTGATTTGCTTCAGTCAGTGTAGCAGAGTTCAATCTTGGTGCCATGCCTACTTTATATAAAACCCAAATCATTGATCAAAGTACAACTTGTGTTTGGTGCTTTTTGTGTGAGGACAAAGTTTGCAGGTTTTTTTGTTTGTTTTGTTTTGTTTGAGTCTTTTTATCTAGTTACCTACAACAACTGAACACTTGGAGTCACCTGTAAAGAAAAATACATAGAATTGATTTTTTTTTACATGAACATAGCTCGACCGTGCTTATGTCCCCAAAGTATTTGATAAACCATATCTACTCCCTACAGTTAGGGTGATGTCAGCAAGGCTTACTTTGTTGTTTCAATAAGGCAACGGTATGTTTATTTTTCATTCTCCCCCCCACTCACTTGGATTTCTTCCGAGCAGTGTTGTGTCACAGGCAGGAATGACGAAAACTAGGCTAGTGGAAGCAAAGCAGAGAGTCCTCAGTTTAACCACGTATTCAGTGAGGGTGGAGGAAGGCAGCCATGGCAGGTGCAACTGGTGACCCACGCTTTTGTAAAGGAAGATCACTTTGAAATGCCAGCATGAAATATAACCACGTCAATTAAGTAATAGCAGTTGAAGTTCAACATTTAATTGGGGGCCAAACATGAAGCCAGTGACTGTTAACCCAAAAAGGCCATTAATTCTCCTAGAAACTGCTGTTGTTTAAAGGTATTTCTAGAATACCTGGCACTGATCCTTTTGGGGGGAGGAAGCTCTGTTAGTTTTCACATCCAACATAAGTTCCTTCAGAAGTAATTCAGTATGTCTGTGTAGACTTTCTAGGGTTTTTTTTCTTTTTTATTAAAATTGGTTTTGGTAAGCATCAAAACCCAGTCAAAACTACCTCTTTACAGGAAACCATAGTTCTTTTTTAAGAACTGAAAAATGAACATGATTTGTGTGCTTAGTAAATATCTTAAGAGTCACATTACTTGCTGTTTGTTTAATAAAAATTTTCCAGTTACATTATTATCTTCATGGAGGCAGAAATCACATCTATTTTGTTGAGTTCTTTATGCTCCTGGTCCTATCAAAATTCCCAGTACAGAGAGCTGTTCCTTAAGTGTTATATGAAGAAATGACTGCTAAATTTATATTGAATGTGTCCTTACTTTCATTACACAAATAATTGGAGATATTTCTCTTTTTTTCAGCTAAAAAATAAGTATAGGAATCAGAAAAGCAACAAACAAGTGGATGTTAAAGAATTAATTGCTTTAAACTTCTCAAAAATCTCAAAGCAAATTTATGAAGAATATTTTTTGAGACATGCTCAGTTTATGGGGAATTCATTATGATTTTGTTGCATTTGACATAAAAGTAGCCTAAGAGCACTGATTTTATCCACTGAATTGTTAAATGAGCATATCAAAAATCTCATTTTTCTTTTAAAGATAGACTTACCTTTATATTTTTAATTCTATTATTTTTAATAATTTCCCTTAATGTCCTATTGGGTTTCCAAACCCAAGTGTTTCACACACATGACTGGGGCTATTTTGGGGTGTTGTTAGGGTCCCTATAACTGGCACTTTTCATTGCTTCCAATTGTAATGCCTGGTTAATGGCAAAATGCTTCCAGGCCATGAAAGTGGTTGACTGGTCCTTTGTCTGTAGGATCTGACCTTTGAAGAGATGCCATCCACAGCATTCTATTTCCTCTTGTTCTGGAAACTTGTAGCACCTATTTTCCAAGGTTTCCATGAACATCTGGAGATATCTGACCCACAGTACAGGTACCATTGAGACCTGCCCATCTTATTAGATAGTATTAATATATTTTTAGCACTAAGCCTGTTTAAAACACAAATACTTACCAGGTCTCCATTGAAGTCTTTGAAGTACTCTTGGGAACTTTTTTAATATAATTTTTTTTAAAGCCCTTCTTGAAAAAAATAGTTACTTGTCAAAATGGAAACAACGCAAATGACATTATTTACAATGAATTGAAACACAACAATAAAATATAAAAGGGTTACAGGTAGGGCTCAGTGGTTAGAGTACTTATCTAGCACACCTGAAACCTATTCCTCAGCATTGCATAAACCAAGCGTGGTGGTACATGCCTACAAACCCAGCCTTTAGGAGCTAGAGAAATTCAAAGTCATCCTTGGCTACATAGAGAGTTTGAGGCCATCCTTCAATACTCTAATCAATAAATAATATTATTAAACAACAAAACAGTGCCAGAAGTGGCCCCATGAATGTAAGACCATTGTATTCACCGAAGAGTGGGTCATTGACTAATTGTATTCCTCCTGCTTGCTTCCTCTGTGACCATTGAAAGTGTCTTCCAGTGGTGAAAGGTTTACAAAAAGCAAGAGGAGAACATAGGGAATGAGGGAGCTCACATGAAGGTGGAAATACCTTTTTCAGCCCGTTTCTTGACACTTTCTTAAGAGATGTGGAGAAGGAAAACTGACACATTAACAAGGATAAGAAGTTTGACTCCTAAACTCAGAATTTTGGAATTCGAAGGCACCAGAGGCTCCATTTTCCTGAAGAAGAAACAAGTCAAGAGAGTTCACATGATCTATTCAAAGTCCAGGGGCTTTTTGATGAGGGACTGAACCAGCATTTCCCATTCCTAACCTATTGTATTTTGTCTTCTACCATAATAATACTGTGCTTTTGTCGGCTCAACACAACCTAGAGTCACATGTAAAGAAGAAACTTCAGTTGCGGGATTGCCCAAACCAATTGGCCTGTGACTGTCCGTAAGAGCATGTCTTGATTGATGACTTTGGGCGGCACCACGCCTAGGCTGGGGAAGCTGCATGCACTAAGAAAGACAGCTGAGCATGAGTCAGAGTGAGCCAGTAAGCAACCTTCCCCCATGGTTTCTGCTTCAGTTCCTGCTTGAGTTTCTGTCCTGTCCTTCCTCAGTGATGGATGGTGACACAGAATTATAAGCTGAACTAAAGCCCTTTCCTCCTTGAAAGTTGCATTTACCCGTGGTGTTTATCACAGCAACAGAAAAGGAAATTAGAATAGGCTAGCCCTTTATTCCTGAGAGTTTCCAATATCTTAAATTATTTTTATAATTTACAAACAAAGGGTCCTTGTTTATTTTAGTTATCAATTTTGAACCTCGCTCTTCAGTCCTGCCCAGATAGTGAAATTTCTCTAGTAGATATGAGCTGGAATTTTTTTTATCATATACACTTTTATTTAAACAAAAACCTTTAACACTCAGTAACAACTAGGTTCTTTACATTGACCTCTAAGACTAAGGAGGAGCAACTGAAAAAGGCATGGGAACAATGAAGACAGTCTTCCTCTGGACAACTCACAATTAATCTCTTTTTCCTTACACTGGGGGGAAAGTCTCCAGGTTATATTTACCGTATTTCCTTACTCTAAAGATAAGATTATATTTAAAATGACTGATCACCCCTGGGAAAGATCAACTCCCTAATCAACATCTAAAGTCAGGAGGCTCTGCAGCAGTCCAGAGACCCTGCCTCTTTACTTCCATACAGTCTACCTGCTAAAGGCTTCAGACTTCCCCTATAAACTGAAATAATACCTATCATGCACGACTGTTACAGGGATTAAATAAGATTAGTGTTTAATGCACCATAAATCACAGTCGTTCTAAAACTGGCATCATCATATATTATAGCTGTGTTATATATTATGTAACTATTAATAAATTACTGCTACATAGAAGGATCCATTTCAGGGCCTGGGGAGACAGCTCAGTGGGTAAAGTGCTCGCTGCTCCTGTGTTTGGAACCTCAGCACTCTCACAAAAGTTGGTCCAGCTGCATGTGCTGTAAGCCCAGCCCTGCAAGGGGAGGAAGGGTGATGAGAGATCCTAGGGCTCACCTGCCAGGTAGTCTAGCTGCAGGGTTGCACTCTGTGGTCAAGGAGAGACTCTGCTTCAAAAGTGAAGGTGGACAATGATAAAGGATGTTGATCCATAGCCTCTGCCTGTACACACATGTGCACACATAACCATACACACTCACACACACACATGAAGCATGGTTTGCAAATTATATGCAACATTTAAAAGCTGTGTTTTCTATGCTAGTTTGGAAGCCATTGTGAAGTAGACAGTTTGCCTTTCCCTTCTGCTTTCCTGAAGCCCATCCAGAACACCAAACTTTGCCAGAAGTTGAGAGCAGCAGGAGAAGCTCATCCTCTGAGAGCAGACACATGTTGGCTTGATGGTTTGCGCAGACAGATGTCCAGTTTACATTCCTGCGCTCCCGAGGAGTGCAGAGACAGCCAGCCTGTGTTTCTCTTGATAGTGACAGTAACCTTTGCCATCCATACAGCCTCAGCACCCAGACAGAACAGGAAGCAGCCAGCACTTATACATCTGATTGACGGCCCAAGGCCTGTGCACCAGATGCACTCCTAAACATGCAGGGTTTGTCGTCACAAAAGAGCTTCTCTGCGGGGACTGAAACACCTTCTCAAGGCCATTGTTAATTCAATGAAACAAAAACAATTGTGCTATCTGACTTTAATATTTGAAAAAAAAAACAAAAGAGCAAAACTGAGGGAAGTTGGGAAAATTAGTGGCTTGCTCCTGGACTCTCTCTCTGATGATTGTCACACTATTTGGAATGTCTTGGGTTTTTCTTCGTTTGTTTGTTTGAAGACACAACTTCCACTAGTGTGCAACTCCTGCACTTAAATCTCATCAGATGAGAGGTAAGTCAGATTTTTTTGTTTTTTGTTTCTTTTGTTTTAGCAGTTGAAACAGCATCAGTGCTCCCCTCATGAAAACTGCTCTCGGTAGCAGGGTGTGAATTGGCTTCCGGTTAGCTGCTGGAAATACTGGAACAAGAACGTTAGTCCTGAAGAGTGTGGTTCATGTGGTTCCTTGCACCAGCGGCCTCAGGAGCACCGTTTGCAGTCCACTGAGTCAAATAGTGCCCCAGTAAGTGTGGGAATGCTCTCCTATTCTTTTCAGGGAGCCTGCCAAATCCAGTTTAGCATCTTGTAAAGAGACAGAGTGATTTCTCTTTATCCCTTCTAGACTCTCTGAAAACTGAGAATATTTCTGAAATATTAAAATATATATCCAACAAGTCACAAAAACTCAACAGTAGCATAGGTTACCCAGACTGACCTGCAGTGAACATACAAAGGATGTCTCTCTGTTGTTAGGTATAGCCCATAGTAAAGGGACGCAGAAATACCCAATCCAGGGGGCAAGGAGGGGTGCACTCCCTGGGTCTCCTGCCCATGCTTCCAGCTTCAGCCACAGAGGGACAAGTTAGAGGAAAAATTCTAGATGGCTTTGTTGAGGTTTCATTGTGTCCCTAGTGTTCTTTCCTCTTGCAGATGTGTTCCAGATCTGTAAGAGAGATGACATACCACCAATTTGCCAGCGTCCAGGAGGCCGGAGCAGGAAAGTTGCAAATGGAGGCTAGCCTGAGCTACATATACATAGTAAGATCCTTGCTTAAACATTGAGGAAGTTATAAATTGAACTCATCAAGTTTACTCTGAACCTTTACCCAAGAGAAACAAGGACACATCCTCTTACAAACACCACTCTACAGTATTTATACTATTGTTAGTGACAAAGGCCCCAAGCTAGAAAACAAAATGTCCAACTTTGAATAGATAAACAACTGGTATATCCATCCAGTGAAACACTATGCAACACTAACAAGGAAATGATACCCATGCATACCACTGCATAATCAGTATCAGAAGAATTAAAGTAAATATTATCCAGACTCAAGGGCTATATTATATATGATTTTACTTCCAAGAGACCCTTTTAAGATGTTGAAATTCTCACTACTTAATTCTGATGACAGTTACATACTGGAAAACTTTGATTAAAAAAATTCAGAAACTGTGCACCAAAAAATTACACCTCAATAAAACAAAAAGAAAACAAATGTGAATTTTAAAAATTAGATTAATATTTTCAAATGAATTTTTTACATTTCAGTTATGTTCTGATTGTTTACCAGTGTTTTCTCAACCTTTTATTTATAAAACATTAGCTATAATGCCTATACTAGTTATACTCAGAATAGGGCAATACAGTCAATGTGGTGTCCATGCAAAAAATTTTAAATATTAAATTGAATCATGTCAAATTAGAAACATTCTCTTTCTTCACAGCTTTGTACAAAACATCCATTCAACACTGTTCAACAAACGTTCATTTTTTACAATCTTGAAAATGAGCATGTTTGCACACTTCCCATGTACCAAATACCATCTGGATCTCCAGATCTAGATCACTTCTAATTTATATTTAGAAACCTCTAGCTGGGCAGTGGTGATGCATACTCCTTTAATTCCAGCACTGGGGAGGCAGAGACAGGAGGATCTCTGAGTTCTGAGTTTGAGGCAATCCTGGTCTAAAAACGGAGTTCCAGGAAAGCAAAGGCTACACAGAGAAACCCTGCCTTGAAAAAACAGAAGAGAAAGAAAGAAGGGAGGGGGGAGAGAGGAAGGGAGAAAGAATGAGAGGGAGAAAGGGAGGGAGGGAGAGAAAGAAGGAAAGGAAGAAAGAGAGAGAAGGAAAGAAAGAAAGAAAGAAAGAAAGAAAGAAAGAAAGAAAGAAAGAAAGAAAGAAAGAAAGAAAGGAAAGAAGGAAGGTAGATAGGTTCTGGAATGATGTCCAGCACATAATAAGCAAATGATAAGTTGTAGTTGGGTTTTTTTTTAACTCTTTACTCTTTGACTCTTTGGGAACCTACCACCAAGATCCTAAGTAAATACAGACTCTTATTATTTCTTATTTCTAGCCAGTTTTTCTTAACTTAAATTATCCCATCTACCTTTCGCTTTTATCTGTCTCTATTTTATATGGCTTCCTTTACTTCTTACTATGTGGCTTGTTGTGTAGCTGGGTGCTGGCCCCTGATGTCCTCTTCTCTCTCTTCTCATCTCGCTCCTCAATCTTCTCTCTTCTATGTTTTCTCTCTGCCTGTCCCTCCTATTTCTGTCTCCTGCCTAGCTATTGGCTGTTCAGCTCTTTATTAGACCAATGAGGTGTCTTAGACAGCCAAAGTAACACAGCCTCACAGGGTTAAACAAATGCAACATAAAAGAATGCAGCACATCTTTGTATCATTAACTAATGTACCACAGCATAAACGAATGTGACACATCTTCAACTAATAGTCCATAGCAGTTAGTATTTGTTATTTTCTGATTTCAATTTCCTTTACCTTATGAACGTTTAAGGTATTCTAGTTGCCTTTGTTACCTTCCCAACATTTGCCATCACCCCATGCCTCCTTTCTAACCAAGCTTCACTTTTGTTCAAGCAGCCTGTATCCCCAGGATAGCCATGTGCTTTCCTGGAAGAAGAGAGAGACCCTAGTCTTAGACCCAAAGGCATGCCCCAGCTATTCTAAACTAGTTAAGGTCCTTCTTTCTTCTTTCCCTACCAATGACTGGTATGTCATGGGCATATCATGCAATCAACACCTAAGAAAATGGAGGTAGCATCTGGGATGAGTGAGGGGTGCTTCTGGAAAAATTTCTTTGCTGATCATGAAGGAAGCAAAGTCTGTTTTCTCCTGGTTGTGGTTGCATCTGGAAAATGTATGAATTGCTGTACCATCTGGCTACCAGGAGCAGGGGCAGCAGCAGACAAGCCAGTGCTGGCTCAGGATGAGAAGGCATTCGAAAAGAATAGCCGGGGCCTCTCATGACATCACTGAGTCCCTGAGTCAACCCCCTGAACTCCTCTGCTTCCATGCTTCCCACTTCTCAGATAATAAATCCTCTTCACTCTGGAAGCCAGTTGGGTCTGGGTTTTCTGTTATTTGGAGCCAAGAAATATTATAACTGATACATCTTCTTATAGAAGATATGTTGCCTTCCACCAGGATGCAAAAAGAGCTAAATAAGATCACAGAAAAAGAAAGCAGGATTTCCCACATTTGTTTTCTTACATACATAATCAACATATAGAATAATATGTATTTTACTGATGAAATACTAATCTAAAAATGGTTAAGAGAAACAGGGTGCAAGTAAATGAAAAAATTGTACTATCCTCATAAGTTTTCTGTAAGTATGAAACTATTAGAAAATTAAAATTCCCTTATATAATAGCATTTTTAAAAACAGTACACAGAACTAAGAATATGGGAGTTTTAAATGTGTAATTAATTTACATAGTAATATTTTTACATGTGAACAAAAAATGACACAAATCTCTTCACTGGCAGAGTTGCTTCTGTGCACAGCCCCACATAGCTCAGATGTGTCCTAAAGCCACACAAGGGAGCAGGAATCACCAAGTCCATTCAGCAGTGAGGAAAAGAACCATGCTAGAGAGGTGCAGTGACCTGCTGGAGGTCGTACGTCTTAGTGGCAAAACCAACACTAGCCCTGGCCTCACATGAAGGCAGCCTTGCCTGTTCCTCCATACCCCCCTACCCCCCCCCCCGTCCTGACAGGGCAAGACACTTTCACAAAGACTTCCAGAGAAAGAAATTTTCAAGGTGGTAGAAGTCCTTCAGCCAGGTCCCAGAGCAGTCATTCAATATTCTACTTTTTTTGTTTGGTTTTATGAGACAGGGTTTCTCTGTATTGTTTTGGAGGCTGTCGGTCCAGCCCGGCCTCGAACTCACAGAGATCCGCCTGCCTCTGCCTCCCGAGTGCTGGGATTAAAGGCGTGCGCCACCGCCGCCCCAGAGCAGTCATTCAAATATATAAAGTGAAGAATTTGAGTTTTTAATTAAAAAAAACTGGAAAATCAGTTGACTGAGCAAATAATTATTGATACTCTAAACATCCCCAAACACCAGTGTTAGCCAGGGCTTTGCAACGTATGGTATACTTCAGCACTCCTCGTTTCGGTGAAAAGTGGAGGCTCTTCCCACACACCGATTTCTCTTTGTAAAATCCAGTCTCGTGTACTAGAATCAATTTATACCCCAATGTACAAAAGCACCTCGGGTGGTTTTTCAAAGAGTTGTTTGCATGTGAAATACTCTTGTTGTGAAAGCAATTAGCTTGAATTTCTGCACATAAATTCCATGATACGATGAGTATTATACCAGAGGGGTGGGTATCTCGGCAAGCCCGGCAGACACCGTGAATCCTTGGCTGGTGTCGTACACAGGCACAAAGACTGAGGTAGGAGGATTACAGGTTACATGAGACTGTCCGAAGAACATGTAAGTCAGTTTAGTGCCACTGCTTGGCTTAACATGTTCCAGCAGTGCACTTGTTCTCAGAATGGTCTCCGCATGCATGTCTTACCAGGCTCTCTGCACAGGAGTCTCCTGCTTGGTTATGTTCCTCCCTCTCTTCCCTGTCCTCATAACCCAACCACAAGGCACACTGTCATTTTCAGCCAGGACAGTGTGCCAGGCTTCAGGCTTTTCCCCTCTGCTTTCCGGGACCCATGATGTCTTGGTAGTTGACTATAAGATGGACACTGTGCAAGGCTCCCTGCTTTATTGCACCTCACGTCTAAATCCACACAGGTGCCAGATGTCTACCTAGTCTCTCCCGTGATCGCAAGTCTTAGCTCCGTGAATTGCACTGCCACCTAACCCTCTGAGAAAATGAAGTTTCCAAAGTCATTCATTTTTGTCTTGCCTATATTTATGTCTGTGTATCACAAGTTTGGTGCCCACTGAGTCCAGAAGAGGGTATCAGATCCCATGAGACTGCAGTTACATACAATGGTGAGCTGCCATCTGGGTGCTGGGAATTAAATCTTGGTCCTCTGGAAGAGGAGCCAGTGCTCTTAAGTGCTGAGCCATCTTCCCAGCCCTTGAAGTCACTCTTAAATCATGTTTTCTCCTTCCTTTCTTCCTTCTTGTCACAGCAACAGAACGCAACTATGACAGGAGACCCACAGAATGTTCCATATTAAGGAGAATTCCTTGTTCAGGGGAAAATGGTCAGACAAAATGTAGGATCACAGTTTTTTTTTCTTTTTTTACTATTTCAGGAGCAACTTCTGACTATTGTCTAGAAATAAGAAAGCAGTATAAATTATTCTCAAGAAAGGGCAAGTTCAAAGGGAAAATGTCACTTCTTTATTGTGAACTAAAGATGTGTGGCACAATAGGACCTTGAGAAATAATGCATAAGTTAAAACTTTATTTGAGAAACATATCCCTATTATCATAAAGTCGTGGGTGATAAAGTTCCTGTCAGTCAGTGCACTTTGGACCTCCTTGTCAAGTGGAACTCAGAAAAGGTCAGCAGGGCTCGTCATTCATACTCATTCACTCAAAACACCATCATGAATACCTGCCATCTAGGTACACACTGATAAGATTTACCCTGTGTTCTCAAAGAGCTCTGCTTGGTCAAATCTCCTAGGGTCTCAGTACCTCTGGATGGTATACAGGGGAGAAGCAAGCCTTCCTGCAAACCAAAATGCATTGATCTAGCAGTCTTTCAAGTACAGCATGGTTAAAGGTGGATTTGTAGGTAAATAGTGCATTATTTGATGCCTGGAAGTTTTCTCCCACTGTGAGGATGAGGGTGAGCTCACATGCCACAAGGGCATTGAAAGGTCTAGAGAATGAAGTGGCCTTTTGGAAGAAGAGTGATGGGAGCAGAATGTGGATAGCAGGTACAGGGAAGGGCATGAAGAGGGTGTCATAGTAATGGGGGCACTAGACATGTGCCTGTCTCTGAAGAGGATTCCATGGTCATGGTGGGGGCACTAGTCATGTGCCAGTCTCTGCTTCAGGAAAGACACAGTAGCCTGGCAAAGTCATTAAATTCCATACCATGCAACCTCATGGCAGCTCATCAAAACCTGAGTTTATTCTCATCTTCCTCTTACATCCTCCAAGAGAAACTGCTTTAGGGTTTTATGTCCAATTAGTTCCATGTCTTATGTGTATCAGTTTCCTTCTTTCTTTCTTTCTCTTCCTTCCTTCCTTTCTTTCTGTCAGTTTTTATGTCTCTCTGCCTCTCTCTTTCTTCCTTTTTTCTGTCTGTTTCTCTCTCTTTCTTCCTTTCTTTTGAGATAGGGTTTCTCTGTGTAGCCCCAGCTGTCCTGGAACTTGCTTCATCTAAAATTTACCTCAAACTCAGGGATCCTCCTTTTTCTGCCTCCTGAGTGCTGGAATTAAAGATGTGTGCCATCATGCCTGGCTCAGCTGCAAGAAACAAATATAACTAGTCTTGTTTTTGTTTGTTTTAAAGAAACAGAGTCTCTCTGTGTCCCTCAGACTGCACTGAGATTCCTGTGCTCAAGTGATCCTCCTTCCGGTCTCCTGAACAGCACTACAGAAATACACCACTGAACCTGGCTCATGTGTTGTATGCCAATTGGGTAAGTTGGCAGTTTACAGCTAGTTTACAGCTCAGGCTTTTGTGAGCTTGGTTTGTAGCATCTTGTGCTAGTGGATACACCGCAAATCTTCAGGTTCTATCTAAAAATCTCCCGAGGTGAGTAAGTCCAGTGATATTCTCTGTCAAGAAACTAGCAAATCTCTCCAAGTGACAGCCAAGCCTTGACATGGCTTAATCCCCTAGAAAGTTTGCAATACACTGCTACTATTCGTGTTATTAATAGTTCATCACTTTTGTCGTTTTCTTTTTCGCTCAGTAGGTAACCAGCTTGGAGATTTTGTTTGGTCTTATTTTATTTTGTATGTGTAGTATGTGTGTAAGTGTATGTATATGCATCTCTGTCTGTGTGTGGATGTCATGCAAAGGTCAGAGGAGGAGGTCAGGTATCTTCCGCAATCATTTTACACCTGATTTCTCTTTTAACAGGGTCTTCCAATAAAACTAAAGCTAATCATTTCAGAGACTAGCTGGCCAGACACCTCCTAGGAACCACTTTCTCTGAACCCCAGTGCTAGGCTCCCCCTGGTCATGGCTGTCTGTTACGTGAAAGCTGGAAATTTACTTGTGTGTCTTCTTGCTTACACATCAAGTGCTCTTACCCACTGAGCCATTTCCCCACATCCCCATTTTAAAGACTGTGGTGGTTTGAGTACGAAGTGTCTTTTATAGACCCCAGTTTCTGAACATGTGGTCCTCAGTTGGTGGTCCTGCTTGGGGAGGTACAGCCTTGTGAGGGGAAGTACATCCCTGGGGCAGGCTTTGAGAGCTCGTAGCCTTGCCCCTTTCCATGTCTGGATCAGCATCAGGTTTGCAGTTGAGAAGGGTCTCTCAACCTCCTGCTTTGGCTGCCTCTTTTCACACCTCTCTCAGCATGATGGACTCTTCCCCAGAAGCATAAGCCAAAATCAACTCGTGTTGGTTTTAGTTGTTGTTTTGTGTATTTTGTCTGTTTAGCTTGTGTGTTGTTTTTAACCAACACAAAGGTGTGGCCCAGACTAGTCTTGAACTTATGATTCTTGACTTATTCAGCATATCCTACCAGGTCCTTGGCCACAATCTGTTGTTTGTTGATTCTGGATTCCCCAGGCATGAAGGGAGAAAGGTGGTTGTAATTTCTGTTTCTCCATGAGACACATTTCCTATAAATCAAGGAAGCATCTCATGCATGCCCTATGGATTCAGAGACCCAATTGCTACATATTCTACCACCACCAAAAGCCTGGAAAGCATCACCACTCCCTCGTTCTAAGAATCTCTGGGCACTCAAGTACCAGCAAAGGTTAGTGACATTCTCTTGCACTCAGAGAGGAAAGCATGAGTAGGAGGTCTCTAGGCTGCAGCAGGCAGAACAAAGCCACTCTACCTGCAGATGTGTGTGTGAGTTCTCTAATAAGAGCTGTCACATGCTCCTTACTGCAAAATAAATGCCTTTTGGCTGCTCTTTTTTTTTTCTCCTGATTAAGAAGAAAGCAAAACTGTAACACAATTCTTAAACAAATTTTAAATGGTATCATCATTGTTAATGCTTTTTTTTTTACGATTTAGTTCATCACTGCAGGCAAATCAGTTTCTCATTCATAAATTCTCTGATTGTCAAAACAATGTACATGATCATTTATCATAATGTAATGTATCTTAGAGAGCAATCATAACATAAAGGAGACTCTCTCACGAAGAGGACAGCCTATTTTGATAAATTTTAAAGGCAAACCTTGGTTGGCTAGCCACTAATTTGTTGCTATGAGCAATGTGATATTTTATTTTGGAAATCTTCAAGATTCTATTTATGCTGCAGTTGTTTTATCTAAACTCCTAAACTGCTTCTCTCTCTCCCTCTCCCTCTCTCTCTATCTCTCTATCTCTCTCTATCCACCCCCACTTAGATACTTGAGGTTTTCCACTTAGGACATTTTAAGCATTTGTTATCTAAAATTTTTCCTATTTTGAATTTTAAATAACTGATAACATTCACAAATCTTCCCAGAATGCATAGATTATAATTTAACAAAGAGAATGCCTAGTGGTGAATATGACATGTATTCTGGTTTACTTACCATGAGAGAATGTAGTCTCAGATTCAAAACTATTGTAACAAACCCCAGTGGAGTGGGTGGCTTAAACTCATAGAACTTTCTTGGCTCGAGGTTTCGAGGAGCTAGGAAGTCGAAAATCATGATGGTGGCAAGGTGCTCTACAAAGATCCTAGGGAGGAATCTTCAACTGCCTCTTCCACATTCTGATTCCTGGAGGTCCTTGGCCTCACATAGTTAGGCAGACCTTGGAATAGTTGGCTGTCTTTTCTCTGCATGCCCAGGGATCACCTTTTCCGTTATGGGCTCTAATCCAAAAGTACCTATTTTTTTTTAAAAATCACTTATTTAATTTGTTTTATGTGCATTGGTGTGAGGGTGTCAGATCCCCTGGAACTGGAGTTACTGACAGTTGTGAGCTGCCATACGGGTGCTAGGAATTGAGCCTGGGTCCTCTGGAAGAGCAGCCAGTGCTCTTAACTGATGAGTCATCTCCCAACCCTAATCCAATGTTATCTTAACTTGATATGTATCACCTGTGAAGCTAGGCCCCTGAGTGAATCTTTCTCTTTAGCACCAAGAGCAGCATCAAGCACAGAATCAATCAGGCCCAGAGCACAGATTCATGAGGTTCTCCTTAGCACATGAGGCCAACGTAGTGCCAGCCTGTCTATCGCTGGACCAAGTTCCAGGACCTGGCATCCAAATAGTTAACTTTGCACAGTGCTGGGGCAGGCAGCTTGAGGGAAGGCTGTCTCCTTCTGTTAATCTATTGCCAGGAGACATCAAGGGGAGTGCCTGGTGGGAAAAGTCCCCTTCCCCCTCCACAAAGGAACCAGTTAGAAAAGGAGAGTGAGTCAGTGCTGCCAACACCAAAAGAATTCTACATTTCCGTTTCATTACTGTTTTCAAATCATGTGTGACACCCCCTTCAAAAAAAATAAAAGAATTAAAGGAATTCACCACAGCTTGTACGTACACCAGCCGAGCCACCGGACTAGAGGGCATGGTGAGCCACACCTTTAATCCAGCACTTGGGAGGCAGAGGCAGCCAGATCTCTCTGAGTCAGCCGTTCTACAGAGCTAGTTCCAAGACAACCAGAGCTACTCAGGGAAACCCTGTCTCATAAAAAAAAAAAAAGGAAGGAAGGAAGGAAGAAGGAAAGATAGATTCTAAAACTTTTGTAAATGCAAGGGATCAAAGATATTCAAAACAATGTTGAAAATGAAAATACTAATCCATGCGATTTAAAGACACCCTAGAACTCCAGGAGTAAAGGCAGTGTTCTGACCATCAAGAAAACAAACCTACCCTTGAAGCCAACTGACTTTTGACAGTTACTGAAGTAATTTCAAGGCAGAAAATAAGGTGTCTGAATAATACGTATTAGAGGAGAGATCCCCACCCCCACGCCACACTATGTAAAGCTAACTCAGAATGGATGAGATCTAAACATGAAAGATGAATCACAAAATGTCTTTTTAAGTAAAAAAAAAAAACTGTTTGATCTTGGGAAAGATGTCTTCGATACAAAACAAAAAACATATGTCCTAAGATGATAAATTGGACATCATCAGAGTGTAAACTTCCTGCTCCTTGAAAGACACATTAAGAAAATGAAAAAGCAAATCACAATCTAAAAGAAAATGTGGCAAACATATCTGACAAAGGCTTGTATGCAGAAATTATTTTAAAATTCTTGTAACTCAATTATAAGAAGACAAGGTATCAAATCATAAAAACCAAGCAAAAGGTGTGGACACTCCACAGAAGGCAAATTGTATATAGCATTATTAGTCATCAGCAATATGCTAGTTAAAACTCACCACTAGCATCACTAAAATTTTTAAAGGCTGATAATATGAAGGTTTGGTTTGAATATAGTACAAGGATATTTTTTATAGATTTCTGGTAGTAAAGTAAAATCACATAACCATTTCCATATAGTTTAGCAACTTCTTAAAATGTTAAATATACATTTTTCTATTACTCAGAAACCCTACCCTTGGGTATTTATCTAAGAGAATAAAACCCTATGTCACACAAATTTTAATGAGTATGGAAAGGAACTTTTAATAGGAAAAAAGCTGGGAGCAATCTAAATGTCCAATAGCAGCTGACCTGTGAGCCGGGTGGTGGTGGCACACACCTTTAATCCCAGCACTCACGAGTCAGAGGCATAGTTCAAGACCAACCTAGTCTATAGCGCTAGTTCCAGGACAGCCATGGCAATTAAAAAAAGCAAAAACAAAAATACATAAAAAAAGGAAAAAATCAAAAAGAAAGAAAAAACACACAGAGAGGAGAGACATTGTCATATATTCATAAAATAGAATACTATTTAGCAATATAAAAGAATATACTGTTGCAAAAAATAAATAATTTTTAAAAAGAATATACTGTTACAACGTGCAACATTGTGAGTAAATCTCTGCCATGAAATGTTTAGTGAAAATCCCAAAGAATGCCCAATTCATATAAAGGACTAAAAAGGTCTACGTAGTCTTAGAGAAAAGGGCCCTGCCAATGGCTGCCTGAGTCTTACAGGGGAGGGGACTGGATGGGAAAGGGTACAGGAGCATGATGAAAATACTTTGTTTCGATTGTACTGGTGATTATATTATACAGATAGATTTGATGAACTGAACAACACTCTTAAAATGGATTCATGAGTCCATTCTAAGAGTGTTGTTCAACTAATTAGAATCAATATGCATTGTGTAATCATTCTCTGTAATTAATTGCGTGTAAAGAACATTTCCTTCAAGCTGATGTTTCCAGAACACTGTATTATTTCATGGAGGTAACCCCATGCACGAAAGAAATGATGAGTCCCTCAGGAACTTGGGAGGCCAATCTCTTAGGCCAGTGTGCTCCTGCAATGTGACCTCTGCATTAGAAGTATTCATTTGAGATACTTTTGACAATATCACTTTGTTCTGGTTATCTCAAAAGTAAAATCATCGCACAGATAGTTTAAGGAAGCTACTCAAATACTTGTCCGGTGCCAAACTTCATGCATCCCAGTGAACTTCTGTACAGTTAGCGCCTCCGTTCTGAAGTCAGGGAGCTAGCTCCACTTGGGACTTCCACTTTCACTATCAATTACATTTTTACTACACAGAAGGAAAACAACAAAAACAAAAACAGCTGTATTTCCTCTTCCATGACCCCTGACCTTCTCTCCACATTCCGTCCTTTCTCAGAACCTGATGCCTCCTGCGCCTCTCATATGAGGACCTCAGTCATGTAAACAAGTGTAAGCAAAGGTATGCTATAGAGTTTATAGAGGAGACCAAAAGAGGGTTTTTGAAATCTTTGATGTAAACGTTATGCAGAAACTTTATGTAATTTAACACAGACTACAGTGGACTTTGTATGCTGTCATTAAGTGATAAAGTGTATCAGAAACACTACACTTGGAGGTGGGGGTCTAAGGTGTGTTATGTTCAAGAGTTCGCTGCAGAAGTGTAGCACAAACTAAGTGCCTTAAAGCAACAGAAAAAATGTTGTCTTTCAGTTCTGGAAGCTCAGTTTTGGTGGTGTTCTGGTCCCCGTAAAAGCTTCAGGAAATGCTTTTTCTCCTGAATCCTGGTGGCTGCAGTTTTTGGATTTCCTTGGCTTTGAAACAGCCTCACCCTAACCTCTGCCTTTGTTCTCATGACCTCCTCGCTGCCTGACTTTTAACTTCACCTGGTCATCACCTCTTAAGGACGTCACTCACACAGAATTAAGGTGACCTCATCTTAACTAATTATATCTGCAATGACTCTTTCCAAATAAGGGGATGTCTGGAGTAGCAGGAATGAGGGCATCAGCGTATCTTTTCAAAGGAGTTGGTGATACTTTTCAAACCATCACAGAGGGGGCTTATGTTGAACCCACCCTTATTTTACAGGACAAGAGAATCCAGGCACACCCATTACTGAACAAAAGTAGGGTTATGAATCTGTGTCCCCATCAGGCTAGTCAGCCATGCTTCCGCTCATTGATTTACAGAATACCTAAGTGTTCCAGCCTTGAGCTGAACAATGAGGATTGAAGATGAATTTTTTAAAAACCAACTGCTGCAGAACTTGGCCTCATAAAGGGAAGAGAAGCAACAAACAAACACCCCTGGCTATCATAGCAATGTTTCCAAAGTTCAAAAGTGTCAGAGAGAAGAAAGCAACAGATGTCCAGCAGTGTCTGGAAGGTGGCAGCAGCGTTTGCATTGGGGCCTCCAGAAGGGGCACTGTGTCTCTAGAAAAGACAGGGTCTAGAGTTAGAGCAGATTACTTTTTCTTCCAAATGACGAGCATGACATAACTGAAGACTGAAAGTGAAGGCCATCAATAGCAGGTCAGTGTTACCAGGTGGTTGGTTACATAGGGTTATGAGGGGAGCAGAGGAAAAGCCCAGAACACATCCTTTTTTCTCTGTGCTCACCTACCCCCAGCCCTGAGGTCACGGGCACAGCTGCCACCTCTGGTTTACTATGTGATTGGGGGGGGGTCACATCTCGGGTCCTCTTGATTGTGCAGCAAGCACTCTTATCCACTGAAGAATCTTCCCAGGCTTTAAAATGTCTTTCCTTAAGTGACTTTTTAAAATTACTGTACAGAGCCAAGTGGTGCTGGCAGAGGTAGGTGGATCTCTGAGTTTGAGGCCAGTCAGATCTACAGAGAAAGTCCCAGAACAACTAGAGATACACAGAGAAAACCTTGTCTCAAAAAAACAAATAGATGGTATGCAGAATAATGGATTTATTATGAAATTTTCATTCATATATATTTTGTACTTCGCTCATTTTTACAAACCCCCACGGCCTCTCTTTGCCCCGGTGCCTGTCCACTCTTGCTGACCCTTTTTCCCCCCCAGCAGACTCCCCCACTAGACTCTGACTATAACAGAACACATTCAATATTTATATTTGTTTTGCTCAGAGATTTTAATTTGTCAGAACAGAACGAAATTTCATCCCCATGTAAGAGTCATTGTGTCTAAAGGGTTAAAGTAAGCCAGTTTTCCCCAGCCTCAAGAATGGAAAATGATTCTCCTGAGAAGAGAAGCAATGCTTGGTACACATGGGGTCAGGGAGCTCTTGGGACCGGCGTGGAAATGAAAATGGGTATCCAGGGTTCTAGAGGGGCTGGGTGCGGCCATGCAGACTCAGGAATCATTTCTCTTCTGTGCATATGTTCTTCAAAGATCTTCGTGGTTACTTCATCTCCACCACAAGAATTTCATTAGCCAGGCAAAGGACATTTCTCTTAAAAAGTAAGAAAATTGAAGTGCAAGACACACCCAAATAAGTTATGCAGTTAAATCCCACTTCTCCAAAGCAACTCCAGTTAAGTGTAAACCTTCATTTACAGGGGAAATTGTACATGGAGTTCAGAATGGTGTACCTTGTAACTCAATGCCCACATTTACAACTGCCTGGGTCCCACCCACCCACAGGTGGGCCCACAAGGCTGTTCTTGACTGTGAAGACGGGAGTTTGCGAAGCTCAGTTCTGAGCTTATGGTTTCCAGAAGAAAAAGAAATTGCAAGACAAAATTCAGCCATGATAGACACTCAAATAAATGAATAAATAAATAAATAATGATGCCTGTCATATACCCTGTATTCTTCCATGAAAAGCAAGATAAAGTTTTGGGGTCTCCCTGTTGCCAACTGAGAGGAAGAACTCGTATGTAGTGATTTAAGGCCTGAGGGTCTCCACTCCTCTGTTTTGACTTAGGGCTGTGAGTCTCACACAGAGTCAAGGTGGACTTGGACGACCCATAAGCATTTTAAGAGACATTCAAGGGAATTCATTAACCGCTGTTTCCATTCTAAAGCACATCCTGATGGGATCTGCCTAGAATTCTCCAGGAGCTACCACATCTGAATCTTTATCAGTTTCGTATACATACTCTTTGGAACCATCTGGTTCAGATCAGAGTCTGGAACAGGGTCCCTAAAAGTTCTTCTGGCAGTTCTATTCCTTTTGATGATAAAGTAGTTTTTCATGGGGATGGAGAGATGACCCTATGGTTATGAGCACTGACTGTTCTTCCAGAAGACCCAGATTCAATTCCTATCCTCTACATGGCAGCTAACAACTGGCACCCTCACATAGACATACATGTGGGCAAAACACTAATCACTAATGCGCATAAAATTTTAAGTAGTTTTTCATATTATTCTATAGCTTTCCTCAGCCTTATGATAGGGTGATCTGAAATATGTGTGTCTTTGTTTACCTGGTTTTGCATTTTGTGATTAGAACACATTCAAGCAATCTCCATTTAGGAATCTTTACATTGCAGCGAAGCTCGTTTTTAATATACCAGTCATTAAAATGTAAGGTGGCTCTGTCAATAATGAGCTTTGATGTCAACAAAACATTGGAGGCAATTTTGGTGCTCATCGGCCTCTGAGCTCGTTCTAGCACTTCTTTAGCAAAGCAAAAGATACTGGATGAACAAATAGACAGCACAGTGTGGAAAATCTGTTTCCAAGGACAGCAGTGCAAATGCCATACCTTGCTTTCAGGTTTGGTAGATTTTTATCTTGAGTACAATAGCTCCAAAGATTAACCAGCCATTTGCTTTGTAAGCATGAACACACAGCTCACAGTGGAACAGAAATCGGCATTTGGAGTTCCTGCATAAAGTGCTATTCAGGGTAGCTCCACAGTCATTAAAACACAGAGTTAGTTTTGTGAACGGCATCAGTGAGCAATCTTTCTGATGTAAAGAAAGCAGTAGGAATAAACTTTAAGTCAAAGGCGAGTTCTTCTGGTTCCTCATCCACAATGTTTATCCCAGTGGGATATGATACAGTCTGTGCAATTGCTATGCTCCATGATAATTATAAAGAGCAGTAACATGTGGTATGAATAGAACGTGTAACAAAGACCAGCAGTAGATGGTAAAATAAACCACTGGTTATGTCAAAACTAATAACTTATTTACTCAGGCAGAGTCAATGAGTTAAGCGGTCAGATGAGCCCCGTGTTTAAGCCTCACTAATAGTACACATGGCTTTTCTGGTTCATCATTTTCAACAGTTCCTTCAGAACCATTTTAAGGATTATGTGCAATTGACTAGGTTTCATTAATGGCTTATGTGAGAACATATGTTCATATCTTGGAAGGAGGGTCTAAGGCAGTCATGTGAGCAACTATAATTTGTCTATTTGCAGCTTCCAGGAATAGGTAGAGTGTTCTAAGACCTCTTGTCATAAACAACATTCACTACGGAAAAAAATAGCATCCTTCTTTTGTAGAAATGGAAGCAGCTGTGCAATGTGACACCTGAGGCATCTTTAAAACATGAAGAATTGCAGTGTGCTTTGAGAGGCTGGCACCTCTCATAGGTTTCCTCGTTTACTTTGATCTAATATGCAGATCTTCCCTTCCTATTGGAACCTTTACATTCTTATTTATAAATACACGGGGGGATCCATTTCAGACACATGCAGCCACTAAATTATGTTCAGTAGTTGAAACAGTCCACGCTCATGTCACGAACCGAGCATCCTCCTTGATTAGAATGCTATTTATTGCCACCAGCTGCACTACTTAGCTAAGAAAGTTCTTGACACTAGCGATTGCTTTTCAGCCCCACTGCTTCCGGCTGCTCTGGGCTTTTATTTCCAAATGAAGCCACCCCTCTCGAACTCTTCTGCTCGGCAGATTCTTCCTGTCACTGGGATGGTGGAGCCTGGTGGGGGAGGGGACTGCACCCCCCTCGCGTTCTATGGTCTCCCCAGGCTGTAAATCTCCAAGGCTTTGAGATGTGTTGTCGTCTAATAGCATGGGCCTGCAAGCTGTCAGATGCATTCGGGGAATCTACCCAACATACAGTAATGGATTTGTGAAAATTAAGATGTGAATTTAGCTTGTGATCAAAGGATTTTTCAGAGTCACCACTGGAATCTCAGAAAAGATGCGTAGTGTGATGGGCACTGGGCTCTATTTTATTACATTTTATAGCAGGGAAAACTAGACAAAGGTGATTACTCTTCTGTTAAAGGCTATTATTACACGTGCATGAACAGTTAAGCCTGCTGTTATTTTCTCTGCTGCTTGTGCCGATGGCATCCAGACCATCCAAGCAGGAAAGGTATAGAAATAGGGGTCTCAGCTCATTTCCCATTGCACAGTAAGTCCACTTTGAAAGGTAATCTTCCAAACCACAAATATGTGCACCAACACACCAGCGAGTCCCATTAGCTGTTGACAGGATCTGTGTCCGTATCTTCTGTATGCCAGTGTGATTGTTGGCTTCTGGGTGCTTTTTTTTTAATACTTCCACACATAATTGGGCTCCCAGAGCCCATGAAGTGAACAGCCACAGTCAGTGACAGGAGGAGACATCTCTCCGTTAACATGGAAACAGAATTTCCTTGCTCTCCTCCTGAAAAGAAATTCCCTCTAGGTCAAGGTTGAGGCTTTGTGCAGCGTGAGGAGGGCATGACTATGTGGAAGATACCTTAACCTGTGATCTTGGAGAGCTCTCTTGAAGTGGTGTCAGGCCCTGCAGCCTTCATAAGCAGCAAATTTCTTCCCTTGACTAAACAAGAGGACAAGCAGAAAATTGATTTCTAGACATTTCCTTGGAGATAAAGATGGGAAATTAGAGCCTCAGTGCTCCTTGTCCAATCAGAATCTCAGACAAAGACAGACATCAAGAGTTCTGTGCAGCCCAGCAATGCAGCTGTTAAGCCCTTGAGATAAAGTCATTGTATCCCTCCTCAGACTGCACTTCTAATTCAGCTGGGGACTGGGTTTAAACAATACATCCAGCTTGGACATGATGTACAGTGTCTCAGCTGGGCTTCCCCAACTACTCAGCAGGCAACCAGTGTCACTAGAATCATGGTAGGGCAGAAACCAAAAGACAATACTGTCACATCTGATGTCCCTGGTGTCACCTACTGGCTGGGAGGAGCTGACAGGGATGCCTATTGCTAACTTTATGTTATGTTGTTTCCATTGTTCATTTAAAAATGAATTTTTTATTTGTGTGTGCATGTGCCACATGTGTAGTGGTGCCCATGGAGACCAGAAGAGGGTTGAAGACCCCCGAAACCGGAGCTACAGATGGTTGTGAGCTACCTAGTATGGGTGCTAGGAACCAAACAGATCCTCTGCAAGAGCAGCACACATTCTAAAGCACTGAACCATCTCTCTAGCCCTGCTGTTTCCTTTTGAAGCAATAGCAGATATCTGACCGGGTAAGAATGTCAGGAATAACACACACTGTGTGGGAAAGGGAAAATGTTGCCTTGAGAAGGCTTAGGTGCCCACCCTCTGGGCACTCACAGACCCTTACTGCTCTACACATACTCCGTGGAGGACACAGGCTAAAAGGCAGATGAAGGCGCTATTCTACCTAAATGGCACCATGCCCTGTCTGCCACCTGCCAGGAGACACCATTGGTAGTCACTCCTGTGATAGCTGGTGTTAACTGCCAACTTGGCAGATAGAGTGAGCAGAGAGATGATAATCTGGGCATGCATGCCTGTGGGGACTTATCTTGATTTGAGGTGGGAAGACCTGTCCACTGTGGGTAGCACCATCCTCTTGCTGGGATTCTGGATTGTGTAAGTGGAGGAAGTGAGCTGAGACACAGCATGTATTCATCATCTCTGCTTCCTGGTTGTACATGTGACAAGGTCAGCTGCCTGAGGCTCCTACTGCCTTAACTGTCCTTCCTGATAGGATGGATTGTACCCTTGAATTATGAGCAGAATAAACCCCTTCTCTCTTAGGAGGAGGAGGAGAGGAAGGTTGGGTGCTAGTGAATGCCTATGAGTGACAAGACTATGCAGGAGTAACCAGAAATTGAACTTCTTGCTTGTTGACCTGCTAGCTAAGTAGGAAAGGAGGAGATGGAATGCTGGTGAAATTACTTATTTCTACTAAGATGTAGATAATCTAAAACCAAAAGCATTCATGGCGAAGCATCTGCATTAGTGTGTGCTTTCTTTAATAAGATTAAAATAGGTAAAATACTGTAATAAAGAATAAAGATAAAAAATTAAAGTTTACCAAGAGAAGACCAATAGTGGGCTGGAACTCTAAGGGTGGTGCGTTCCTGACGGGCAGAAATCACAAGCCATGTGCTGATGTCCTTCGAACTGCATATGGCATAGTTAAGTCATACCTAGTTAGTGGACATCAATTAAGGATATTAGCAATAAACTATTTTGGTAGAAAAATATGCAAGTAGAAATGTGTTCAAGGAGATGGATAGATGCCTCAGTGGTTAACAGCATGTACTGCTCTGGGACCCACATCAAGTGGCTCACATCTGCAGGTAACTATGGCTCTGGGGGATATGACGCCCCCTTCTGGATTCCCATAAATGCTTGCACTCATGCATGCACATACTCCCCCACACACACATATACACATAATTGAAAATAAAATGAATATATTAAAGGTATATTCAAATAAAAAGGGGCACCTAAATCTGTTTTTATCTGCTTTCTGGCAGTGATTTGAATTCCATTCTGAAATATCCACCCAATAAGTATTTCATAATAGTGCTTCCCAAATGCCAGACACTAAATTAGCTGAAAAACAACTTGAAATTCTCCATCTCTAATATATTCTCCTTAACTGTAATTGTGATCTACAACAGCATTTTGAGGCACCTATTAAACCAATTACAGGACAATCCACCCTCATTGGCTATGTCATGAGATGGACACTTTTCACTGGGCTCTACACAATACAATTTGTATAGTGTTTCCTAACTATCTTTGAGATATTGTAGTTTTCTCCAGAAACATTATAAAAATCCTTCTTTTTGAAATTCCCAGTTGAGTTTGGTTTAGCAATTAGAGTAACAAATTTGGAATTACCTAACAGCTGTGAGTTCTCCTATTTTTAACAAAGAAAAAAATATTGAATGGCTAAATCTAATGTTCAATTCCAGGAAAATAAATCCTTTGAGTAAATCAATTAATTGATACCCCAATATCCTGCCAGGATTTCTCCATTCATTATATCAGATCAGCACAAACATCACTGGATTGGAGTAGTAATTACCATTCATCTCAAATGAGCCCAAGAGAATGGAATAGCTCAATCCACAAGATTTTTATCTTAGTTGCAGAAAAGTAAAATGAGCACTTTGAGCAGTTACACTAAACAGAATTATGCAGAACAAATATTGAACAGAACTGAGTCCAGATACAACCCATACCTAGGCAGTCTCTGCTAGAGTCTGGCTTTGCTATTTAGTAGCTATGTGGCCTTAAGAACTTTCCTACTTTACAAAGCCTTATCTACAAAGTGAAAAGAACAGCTTGCCACGTAGAACTGTCCTGAGAAAGAAAGATGTTTTTCATGTTAAGCACTCAACAAATATTAGCTATATTTAGTGGGGTGGGGGTGAAATGAGCATATATATGCTATATATGTATATATAAGAGATTGCTGATCTCTTTTGTGTAGTCACAGCATAAAGTGTAGTTTCCACTTCTGTCGTGGCCTGGTACACTACCTTGCTCTCCTGTTAGATGAATCTCTTCTTCCTAAACATTAGTCTTCTTGCCTTGCACTGCTTAAGACCAAACACCCACGCCCTCCCCACTCAGCACACTTCTTAAATCCCTCTTGCCCGCAGAACCTGACTTGTATAAGTAAGATGATAAATCTCTTTCCCCTTCATTTTCAATGAGCTACTTATACAACACAAACACTGAGCACACCAAAGCTTGTAAGTCAATGTTTACATTACATCCCGGCCAATGTTTTTTGCAATGTGCACAGTTGAAAATGTAGGCTTCCTGCCAGGCAGGGGTTCTGCCTCTTTGATTTGTTCTCTAGATACATGCATGGCCATACTTGGGGTAGGGAAGAGAAGCAATGTCTTTAGATATTTTGTGCCGTGTAACATCAAAAGGTGAAGGCTAGAGGAGAAGAAAGAGGGGGACCCCTGAGGAAAAGAACAGCATCATGGGGTGTTTCCTCCAATCAAAAGGAACAGGACTCAGACAAGTCTGCCGGAGAGTCGGGGATGCACATAAGGCTTTCTCTTGGTAAGGGGGCCCTTACTCCAAATCTTCCTGCCCGGTTCTCCTGAAGGGGATGGTAGCTAATAATTACAGGTGCTATTTCCTTCCTTCTTAGGGAGAGTAAGTAAAAATAAAGCAAGCTTCACAAGTTACATTTACTTGTTTAAAATGGTTGAAAATAAGAGAAGGTGTGGTGTCTGTTTCTATATTTTCTAATAACGGGTATG
The DNA here is from genome assembly GCF_017639785.1 of Mesocricetus auratus. NCBI lineage: Eukaryota > Metazoa > Chordata > Mammalia > Rodentia > Cricetidae > Mesocricetus > Mesocricetus auratus. The sequence goes on from NW_024429189.1 coordinate 82,488,291, forward strand.
GTAAACGAATCCACAGATTAACAAGCATCTCACCAAACCGACTCCCGAGTCCCACTCACCTCTGCGGTTTTCCGGGAACTGAATTCTCATCAAAGTCATGAAGGACATAAAGGATGAAAACTGAAAAAATAACAGAGCAAAAACAAGGAGCTTGAAGGGGGACTGAGTACAGGTCGCAGGACTGAAAGAGAAGAAGACGGTGGATTGCCTCATTCATAGGGGTTTCTCATCCCTTTGATAGCAAAAAAAGGCATTTCACAGTGAACCCACTTAAAATGAAGCCATATATTGACAACAGAAAATTCAAAGGGATTCTATTAAAATTATTTTAGAAAGGAAAGTTGGAATTATGAAAGCAAATGCATTTATTTTATAAGAAATTAAGTTGATTTTATAATTCAATGCAACTCTTTCCAAAATCTGAAAGAGGGAACCAAGTGTTGCCCTGTATCTTCATAATTTTCCCAACAAAATTATGAGGCTGCAAATGCACCAGTTACTTCATATTTCACTTCTGTAGCTCAGCACTGTCTCTTGGAAACTATTTAAAGTTTTCCTCAGTTGGTGTTTTCAGAATCTCACCAAGCCTTTGACACCTCCCCTGATTCCTCAGTTTCTCAGCTCTGCTTGTTATCCCTATGTGTAGAATAATGAGTGAAATGTGAGGGGTTTTTTTGTTTTGTTTTGGGGGTTTTGGTTTTTGGTTTTTGGTTTTGGTTTTGTTTTGTTTTTTTTTTTTTGAGACAGGGTTTCTCTGTATTGTTTTGGAGGCTGTCCTGTAGACCAGGCTCACTTCAAACTCACAGAGATCCGCCTGCCTCTGCCTCCTGGGTGCTGGGATTAAAGGTGTGAGCCACCAATGCTCGGCAAAATGTGAGTTTTATGGTGCATATTGATACACTACTTTTGTGGATCCATATATCATTTCTCTTTGCAGTAAACCTATATTATATTGTATTACATTGTTAATTTTTAAACAATATTTGATGTCAATAAAAGATGAACAAAGGTTAGCATGATGAGCTGACTTGAGTTTTATCCAATCTCAGAAAAGACAGGATTAATTGCTTGGTTTTTGGTTTTGCTTTTTTTGGGGGGGGGAGGGTCTCTCTAGGTAATGGCCATTTTTCCTCAGATTGTCTCATGCTTTTACAACTTGGATACAACCAATTGGCTAAGAAGGTCCTTATGTATAAAAGGGATGCTTCAAAATGAGTTCAGATGTTTTTCCTCCCACCCTAGGATTGGTTGCTGGCTCAGTCTTGAGAGGCAAGAATCTCAAGTAATATCCAAAGTGAGTCCTATTAAATTCTACCAAAATAATTATTTGTGTAAGAAGATAAGTTATTGTATAGGAAATTATCTACTATGTGCTCAAAAATTAATTTCTAGCAGGTCAGGGCTCTGAAAGCTAAGGGATTAAACACATGTATGGATCTAGGTTACAAAAGTCATGAATTACCAGTTATAGATGGCTGGGTATAGAAGTAATTGCTGGTGCCTGGAGGAATAAATGGTTTGAAACCAACCGTGTATGGCTTTTTCCCCCCAGGAGAAGTTATAGTATATCAGTTAACTGCAGAGCCATGAGAAGCTTACATACACCATCAAAGCCATGTCAGAATGCACTTACAAAAGTTCTTCCATGGCAGGAACCTGTGACTCTCCTTCTACAGTGTCTGCTGCAGTACAAGGAGGTGCTCTGAACTGTTTCCTACCCTACCCAGTCAGAGAAACCCTTTAGAAAAGGGACAAAAGAAGAAAAATATATGGAATGTTCCTCTCCTCAACTGAACTCCCCTGACTTTCAAACTATGAAATCCACATAGTTTAATATACACATTTGAGTGACAAAGACAAGCAATTAAAATGTTTGAGCCTGAAAAAAGAATGCTGGAGTCTGCTACATGGATGCTTGGGAATTAGAGCATTTTTAAGAAAGTTTAAATCAGTTAACATTACAATAAAAGTGGAAGATGTCAAGCAGAATTTGCAAAAGGAACTTCTCCTACATAAAACAATTCCACTAAAAAGAGAGAGAAAGGAATGAAGAAAAAGAAGAGACAATTAAAAACAATAATAGGAAATGGTGTCTCTTACTTGTGCCCTCAGTACTTTGGAAAACTGCATTAGAGGTATTATAAGTTGAAGATCAGCCTGGGCTAATTAGCAAACCCTGTATCATAGATAGATAGATCGATAGATAGACAGATAAATACATACATACATACATAGACAAATGAATAAATAGGTAAATGAATGAAGGCAAATGGGCACACTATATCTGTAACTTCACAATTCAAAAAAGAAAATATCAAACATTTTCTAGGCAACTAAGCACAGACTCAAAGGGAACATTTCCAGTGTCTTTGTCTCCATCCCTCTTCATCTATGAAGCAAAGAGAAGCTCTTTCCAAAGTCAGGATTGCCATATCCCTTTCCATCGTGGAATCTTGACTCAAGTTTCCAGCCACAGAACCTGAAACAAGTGGCAATATGGTCAATTTGTGTAATCATCCAATGCAGCAACTATTCAAGGCTGAAGGGAAATCATCATGGGAAGCTTATTATGCCCAATTTAAAATAACAAGCCAAATGAACCGTCGGGCTGAGGAGCAGAGAGCATCATTTCTTGCTGCCAGTCTAAAGGAAACTGTTCTCCCTGTGGTAAGCAATTGTCAGAAAAAGACAGAAAGAGCAACCTAGTTAGCACATTAACTCGACTTTTTATAGTTAGAAACAAGACAGGATTTGAAGTAAAATTCAAAGATTCTGTTAGAAAAATGTGGCCAGTCTCTAGCCAGATTAACTCAAAAACAGTGTTTAAGTATTGCACAGGATCTGCCTAGGTGTCTCAAGGACCAAACTCATATCTAAATTCCATTTTCTGAAGCATTTGTAAGTCATCAACTAGAAAGAAGATATTCCTTGAGATACTATACAAATCTTCTTAAAAGTTTGTTATTACACTAAATAGTCTTCCTGATAAACCCTGAGAAGATACATGGTGCTTAATATAATACAATTACATGGGGTGTCCTCAAATATTCAGCAAAATACAGAACACCTGTGTGTGAGGCACTAGCCCAGAAACAGAATCACCTAAAATGGCTAGCACAAGTCAGCAGATACTCACACAGGGCAAGAATCACAGTGGCGCCTACAGCAGCAGTGATGTGGGTAAACATAGGTGATCACTTGATTTCCCAGGGTCTTGCCTCACTAGTCCTAGGCTAAGGATTGTTCTATTCCCACCTAAGACACTTTAAAAGCAAGCTCTAACTAAAACAACCTTGGGAAGGAAACATTGTCTCAAAAAACTGCCCTAACTACCGTGCCCAAATCAAACCAATAGCATCACGGGCACAAGGGATAAGGACAGAAAGAAAGGATTACCAGGTTGAATGAAATCTTTTAGGAGTGATAAATAAATTTGTTACTTGAGTATGATGGTTTAGCTGGTACATACTTATATCCAAACTTGTCACTCTGTGCCTTGTATTAATGTGTAGTTTATTTTATGCCAAGTGTTCATGAATAAAACAAAAACTTAAGAAATGGGTGAGTAGGGGCTGGAGAGGTATCTTAGTAGTTAAGAGCACTGACTGCTCTACCAGAGGACTGGGGTTCAATTCCCAGCAACCATATAGCAACTTACAACTGTATGTAACTCCAATTCCAGGGGACCCGATACCTTCACATAAACATGAATGCAGGCAAAACTCGAACACAATAAAATAAAAATAAATACATTATATTTTAAAAAGAGCTAGGTAAATAGAAAACAAAAATAAAAGGCATTGAAACCATTGAAATGTGTGCCAGGTACAGAGGCTCCTTTTTAAGACGCTCTGACGAATGAGTTATCAACCCCCACCCGTTTTCTCTTCTTCCCATCTTCTAACAACCATGATTCATCTATAGATTTTACTGTTTTTAGATCCATTATGTAAGTGGAATCATGCAGGGTTTGTTCTTCTGTGACTGGCTGCTCACTTAGCATACTGTGGGAACACAAAGTAACGCAGCTGTGAAGGGAAACATTATGGAGTTTCCTCCAGAACTTTAAAATAGACCTAGCACAGTCTCATTTCTGGGCACATGCAGACTTATTCATTGTCTTGCTACATTTCTATTGCTGTGATGAGACACTTTGACCGTGGGAACTTAGAGGAGAAATCATTAGTCCAGGCTTACAGTTTTAGAGGGTGAATTCATGACCATCATGGAGCATGGCCACAGGCAAGCAACATGGTACTGGAGCAGTAGTTGATAGCTTACACAGTGAAACAACAACCATAATGCAGAAAGAGAGAGAGCTAACTGGGGATACTGTGGGTTTTTGAAACTTAAAGTCCTCTCCCAGTGTCATACCTACTTGGACGAGGTCACACCCATAATACTTCCTAAAGAGTTCCACCACCTGAGGACCAAGCACTCAAATATGATCTTTGGGGGTCATTCTCATTCAAACCATCACATTTGCAACTGTCAATACGCAGAAGCAACCTAAGCATCTATCGGTAGTTGAGTGAATGCTGCTTCCCGGATCACTGTCACTGTTACTCTGTGAGTTCGAGGCCAGCCTGGTCTACAGAGCGAGTTCCAGGGCAGGCTCCAAAGCTATGCAGAGGAACCTGTCTCAAGAAAACTAAACAAACAAACAAACAAACCCGAGATAACATAACAAAACAAAAATGAAATAAATATTGGAATTAACAAATAAGGGCCTAAAACCTGGGATTATTATCCATGTATTCAAAGAATTAACGAGAAACACAAACACAATAAGAGAATGAAGTTTTTAAGCAGAAATTTCTTTTGTGTGTATATTTGTATGAGGGTATCATTTATGAATACATGTGTGCATGAAAGTACATACCCATGTATGCGTCTACTGAGACCAGAGAAGATTTGTTTTCCTAGTCTAACAAAATTTCTCACCCAACCTGGAGCTAGGCTGGCAGTCAGGAAACCCCAGTGATGCCCCTGTCTCCACCCACCACAGCAATGGAGTCACAGGTATGATCATAGCTCTGAAAAAAGCTGTTATTTTCATTTTAATTTTTTATATGTATGTGTTTGTACATAGGAGTGCAGAAATCAGAAGAAGGCATCACCGGATCTCTGGAACTGGAGTTGCAGGCAGTTGTGTTGAGGGTGATTGGAACTGAACTCTGGCCTTCTGCAAGAACATCAGGAACTCTTCACCACTGAGCCAACTCTCCAGCACAAGAGTGTTTTCTCACATAGATGCTATGATCCAAATTCAGGTCACCATGGTTGCACAGCAGGCTCTCTTCCCACAAAGCCAACTCTGCAGCCCCTTATGTAGAAATTTCTTAATCTGAAAAATCTGCCTGATGGATTTGACAGTAGATCACACACTCTTATAGAAAACAGAACTGGACACCTAAAAAGAAGAAAAGTGATGTAATTAAAGAAGGAAAGAATTTAAAATTTTTACATCATGCCTCAAGTATGTGGGACAATTTCTAATTAATTGATATTTAGGTAATTAGAAATTTTGACAAGGCTAGTACAGTCATGGATCTTGGAGGAAAACCTACAACCATCACTTTACTAAACCAGCATAATCCCTAACTATTTGTCCTTATACCCACAGATAAATACAGTTCTCATCCCTCATCAAGGAAACTTCTCTTTCCAACAGATGGAGACCATTACAGAAAACCACAACCAATCAAAATGCAGAGCTTCAGAGTCCAGTCCCAACTGATTCATATATAAAACAGTCCCACACCTACGACTCAGGGAGCATTGTAGAAGAAAGGATAGAAATACTGTAAGAACCAGAAGATTGGGTACTTTGCTGTGAGACTATGTTTCCTAGTAATGTCAAAAGCTACACCGCATAAAGTCTCACCAATATAACTGTCCAAAAATGAGTTGAACAAGGACAACACCAATAAACACATCAAGTGGATAGGGGAAAGACCATGAGTCCTCAACCCTACACAAAGAACTATACACATCTAAGGAAAGCTGAGAGCCGGAGAAATCATCTTCCCCAGGGATGAGCACACCAACTGGTTATCCACTATCAACTGCTTGTTCCTGAAAACATACATACAAGTTTACATTACACAGACTGAGCAGGCTGTATTTAAGATTATGTATGCATATACATATGCATGTGTATATGCATATGACAATTAACCATGAATTTGAAAAAGAGCAAGGAGGGTTATATGGAAGGATTTGGAGGGAGGAACGAGAAAGGAGAAATGATGAAATTATATTACAATCTCAAAAATAAAGGAAAAAGTTTAAAAAGAAACAATATGCTGAAACATTTAAGAAGACATTTCATGAAATGCATTAGATAATTTATAGTAAATGAAATGGATTACAATCACTATGCTAGGCAGCAGATAATTTTAGACAAAATGATAATTAGATTATTGTCTATTAATAAAATTCTGCCTTATAGGAGAAAGGAAAAACAAAACAAGAATAAACAAACAGAATAATCAACTACTCAGATGCACAATAATAGAACTAATTTTTTAAATGCTAAGAAACATGGGAACAAAAAGAGTGGTCACCATGATTCTACTCATGTGAAACACTAAGAAAGCTAAAAACCAAAACAACCAAAAAACTCCAAATGACAAAAAAAGAGAAGACTATTTGCATGAGTCTAGGGTAGAGGCTGAGAAAGAATGAAAGCAAACATGACAAGATTATTGTAAAGTTAACTAGTGACAGCTACAGAAATGTCTGAATTTGTAAAAAAAGATCATGGGGTACACTTAAAATGTTTTTTTTGTTTTGTTGTTGTTTTGTTTTTTAAGACTGGATTTCTCTGTGTCACCCTAGCTGTCCTGAAATTTGCTCTGTAGACCAGGATGGCCTCAAACTCAGAGATCCACCTGCCTCTGCCTCCTGAATGCTGGGATTTAAAGGTGTGCAACACCGCCATTAGGCTGGATGTGTTTTATTATATGAAAATTGTACTCCAAGAAGAGTGACTTCATTATAAATGTTACAGGAGCACAAATATAAGAAAACTAAAACCAATTTCCTCAACCATGTAGTTTTACAGAGAAAATTAAGGTATTATTGAATATGTGCCTACATAGATGGACAATAAACTGTGTTCATGGATGGGCAGACTCAACATCATAAAATGCCACTACCCTTCAAATAAAGAAAAAATTCAAAGAGTGGGACTAGGGCTGTAGCTCAGTAGTGGGACACTTGTTTGGCATGCATGAAGTCCTTGATTCAGTTCCTTAGTACTGAAGAAAAAACATCAAAGTGAGAGGTGGGAACAGCCAGTTAACTTTTATGAATAATGATTCTGAAGGCCGCTGGGAGAGACTGGAGATGAGGCAACCAGCGAACAGCAAAAGCGGGAAGGGGCCTGTACTCCATCATAAAAAACATTTCATGTATGTTTGTTTTCCTCTTTTGCAGATTGAAATATTTTAAATTGCCTTACAAAGTGAGGTTTACATATGGGATTGTCACACACTTTTCACTTTGGTATTCCTTTTTCTGGGGAAGGGATTCACTGTGCTGCCCAGGCTTCTCTAGCAATCGAGCTTCAGCCAAAACAGTAGCCACAACTACGCAGCATTGAACATGGATGGATTTTATTGAAAACAGAAAACAATTTGATTTTGTTTTGAAAGGGAGCAATAGCAAAGGATTTACCTATAAATTTGTCTTCCTGACCACCAATTATTCGCCAAGCTAGACTAACATTTAAACCAGCTATAACACAGGGTGACTGGGGAGTCCTTGTGTATTTTCTTCTTGTTGTTTATTTTCTTGTACTGGGCATTGAACCCAGGGCACTACAAAGGCTAGGGAAGGGTTCCACCACCATTGCATTCCCAAGGTATCTTTTCGTAACACTAGTCAATTTAACTCATAATTTGTTGTTACAAAACCTGATAATTTACTTAATTAGACCCTTGAAAGAAAATTCGTAACTAAAAACCAGCTTTACAGAAGAAAAGGCCCTAACAAATGTCATAAAATCTTAGCAGTGTAACCCAGTATCCAGAATACTCCAGTATTTTTCTCTCTTTTTCTTTTAATTATGGTTATAATGAGGAAAGGCAATGGGTAAATAGAGAGGCTAGAACCCTGGGTGTGATGTCTTGAGGCCCATATTCAACACTTTGTCCTGCCAAGTCTCTTAGGCCTAAAGTCACATCTGTCTTCTGCGTGTCACAGGTTAAGGCTATGACTGTAGGATGTATGACTCTCTGAAGATGTCTTCTAGATTGAGTTGTAATATGTTAACTGGAGAGATAAAGACATTTGGAAAATTCTTTTCTTGTTGCAACCTCTCCCTGTTGAAGAACCTAGCTTTGAAACTCTGTGCTGAATAGTGATCTCTTTCTTCCAGATAATCATCAGATCTCTACCTCTCTACATAGGGATTATTACGGCTAGGACTTGAGACAGATTCATTGTACATATGTCTTTTGAAATTCATATAATTAAGTCAAAAGAAGTACATTATTATGTATATATACAATAATACAATCTACATATTAAGTTAGTTACTACTTTACCAATAATCACATAAACTAACCGTATACCCTTCTCTGAGTGAAAAAGAAAAATAGAAATGCACCTATTATCAGGAAACAAATTTCTTAGAGACTAGACATTTTCCTCCAATTGAACAGGGACTATCTACTGGCACTATAAAATTGTTGGGCGAACTTGAGATATCAATGAGAACAGACTTCATATTAGTGTAAAGAGTAGAAATAAGAGTATTTTCTCCACCAATGTCCACTTTATTCTGTCATATTCTTAGACTAAATCTAAAAATGATTATTTTAAGAGCCTAGACAAGACACATTTACAAAATTATTTGGTTTTGATAGTTGAACAGGAGCATTCTCATTGAAATTGCAATTCCAGAATTAGAATGTGCAAATGCTTAGAATTTTCACTTCCAGATAAGGAAAGAAAACCAGTAATTTTATGAGTCATTAGCCCAAGTAACAGTGAAGACTGAGAATATAAAAATAGAAAGAGAAATTAGAGAGGTTAGCAGAAGGTATCCATACTATTAAACAACAACAATAACAGTAAAACAAGGAATTGAAAGAAATAAGTTCTTCAAACAAGAACACTCTATTCTGTCTCAGATCAACACAGAGCTGACTTGACCATTTAAATGATCTGAAGCAGACCTGAAACTACTAACCAGAGTGATTGTTGACATGCTTTATATATCACTATGTCATAGTATAATACAGTGAGTATATCAACAAATACATCTGAAGACACACTGTTGTTATATCATGGTAGTTTGGACTGGTTTGAAAGGGTTGCTTGGAAGAAGCATAACTCTGAAACTACCTTGAAGGAAGTAAAATAAATAGACACTCAGAGACATGAAGTCCAAATAGTAGTTTTTGTAGGCTATGCACGAGTAATATGTGGAAAGCAAAAAGATGGGGCAAAGAGAACGACACTGATGGCAAAATAGTAATAGCAACTCCTGTACAGACTGGTAGGTGCCAGTCTGAGCATTCCACAGAGGTCTGTTCCTGTAAGCCTTTGAAAGCTATGAAGTGGCTTCTGGTTTTATTTCCAGATAAGAAAACAGAAGCACAAAGATGTCACAAACCTCAACTCCAGTCTAAGAGTCTTGATTCCAGCACCAGTTTATGGGAACCTCCCTGCATGCTCTTTTCTTAACCTGTAACTGTCCTAGAAATTAAAAAGAATTGAAATACTTGGGGAAAAAACAATTTGTATCTGGGGCGGAGGAGGGGGAGATAAGGACTTAACAAAAAAATAATTGGCAACGTTGTACTCAAATGTAGGAGCAATTCCATTATTTTCTATGGGGACAAAGAAGCACTGAAAATCCACTTTGACCTCCTAAGTTTATGAAGAAGCGACATCACTTTAGGAGTCCGTACAGCAGATAGAAAACGCATATGCATGAAGACATATGTACAAGCATATTTCTTGCAGTGTTTGTGTTCATGAAAGACAGGAGATCAGTTGAAATGTTTCACGATAGAAACCCAATTAAATAAATTACACTTCAGCCTCGCAGTCGATCACCTCCTTCCAAAGAATGGAGAAAGATTTGTGTCCCTGATACACTGAACAATCTCCTACATGCATCATCTGTTAAACCTTTTGAGTTGTAGCATTCTGCTTGCATGTGTTTCTGTGCTCCACATATGTACAGTGTTGTCATGTATGCAGAATATGTCAGATGCCCTGGAAATGAAGCTGCAGGTAGCTGGGAGCCACCATGCAAGCTCTGATAATCTAGAAAAGCAGCCAGTGCTCTTAACTGTGCAACCTCCTCTCCAGCCCCCACTATACATTGTCAATGGTAAAAAGCAATGAACTTGAGAGGGCCAGTAAAATGGCTCAACAGGTAAAGGAGCTTACTGCCAAGACTAATGACCTGAGTTCAGTCTTCTGTACACACATGGTGAAAGGAACTGACTCTCATAAGATGTTCTCTGACCACCATGTACATGCCATGGCATGAAAGTGTGTGAGCCCACGGGCACACGTGCACACACACACACACACACACACACACACACACACACAGGCACCCGCACACACCATAAAATAATGAATGTAATTTTTATGAAATATTCTATAATGCTTCAACTTTCAGTGTGATTCCTGTTTTCCCTTATCAGATGCTACCATTTCAATGTGAAAGCAAATGCTGGTGACATATGCTTAAATATGTACATGTAAGAACAGAGAAAGGGAGTATATTGAAATGGTCCATTAACAATGCCAACAAGGATTGTCAAGGAGGAGAGATGTCCCTGGGGATACATTTGGAAGGAAGTCATCAATTATGGTATACTCTTGATTATTTGGGTGCCTTACCATGCTAGGGTATTACCCACTAAAAGCCAATAAAAGAAAATAACTCAAAGCTGGGTAGGGTGGTGCATGCCTTTAATCCCAGAGCTTGGGAGGCAGAAGCAGGTGGATCTCTGTGATTTCAAGGCCAGTCTAATCTACAGAACAAGTTCCAGAACAGCCAGGGCAATACAGAGAAACCCTATCTCAAAAAAAATAGATAGGCAGATAGATAGATAGATAGATAGATAGATAGATAGATAGATAGATAGATAGATAGATAGATATTTGAAAGAGGAAGGAAGGGAGGGAGGGAGAAAGGAAGGAAGGAAGGAAAGAAGGAAGGAAGGAAGAAAATAACTCAAACTTCACCTCCATCATAGAACAGTGAGGAAATTACTCCATAGAGTCTGGCCTAATTTAGAGAATATGTATACATCAATGAAAGTTTTTATTATTGTTTTGTTTTGCTTCCATTGAGACTTGGTCTCATTATGTTGACCAGGATGGCCTCAACATAATGAGATCAGCAGGGATCCCGATGGTGCACTACCACAACTGGCACAGAGTACCATCTACTGAGCATGAAGACCCTGTGTGAGCCACATCTACAGGATTGCTTCAAACACTGGTTTGTAGGATCTAACAGTTACTCTTGGGCATTATCTTCTGTACTTATAAATTGTTGTCTGTTGAGTCGCTAAAGTTTTAGGTTTAAATTACAGATACAACTCACAGCTCAGTCACAGCTTTTCTTTAGACTAAGTAGCAATCATTTGGGTGGACACAAGCATGGGTCACACCAGGTCACAGTAAGAGGAGTTATGTTGTCCAGACTTAAACTTCACGGTCACATCTTGAAGCAACAAGCTTGCAAACAACAAATGTGAAAATTAACTTGTCTGGCTTTTTTGGGGGTGGTGGTGAATGACAACTTTGCAAAGACATATGCTTCAAACCCAAATGACCACTTGAAATTAAAATTTAAAAACTTTTTGAAGCATAGTCATTTGATAATAATTTGCTTCAAAATAAACAGCATGCTTACTGTGACTCTCCATCCTTAACATGACTCAACAATGTGGTAGATGAAAAACCAAAGTGCTCACAGAAATCATCCCCAAATATCTTCCAGTCCAGTACTCCACCAGATGACTGTTTCTTTGTTGTTTCAGGGGATGCTTGAGGACTGTCTGTGCAAACACTGTCATGCTTATTGGTAGGAAGACAAAGCTCCACGCTAGAGGAGCTGAGGTTCAACAAATAAGATACTCTACACTTCAGGATGCTTTCCTCCTGCAGACTCCCTGTTTTTCTCTTTTCCCAGGGACCCCTAGATACCCTACTACCAGGAAGAATGACCCTGTGACAGCACACTCTCGTGGCTCAGTCTCTACCAAACTGTAGCTGCAGACAAGCTAATGACATCAAAACCCTCATTAAAACCAAGTTACCTGTGACTTCTTGGCTTATAAAATTTGTGTTTTTTATTTCTTGTGAAGTACTGTGACTGCATTTTTCTTACACAGTAATGGAATTCCTAATACATAGATAAGTCACCCTGTGAGGACTCTGCCTTGATTTCACTTGTAAATATGTCACAGAATGTTGAACTAGGCAGCTGGGGAGATGGCTCGGTGGTTAAGAGCACTGGCTGCTCTTCCAGAGGACCTTAGTTCAATTCCCAGAATACACATGGCAGTTCACAACGGTCTGTAACTCCAGTTCCAGAGTATCCAACATCCTCATATGGACATACATGCAAGCAAAAACATGGATTCACATTAAATAAAAATAAATAATTTAAAAATAATGTTGAATTGGAAACCATAGCCCCCCACATATGCCACAAACAACCCAGTTTTTACTGCTAGCAGACTGCCAGTTAGATCCTATTCACTAAAAAATATTTTACAAAACATTCCAAACTAAAAGCCTTGAATATTAAATAGGAAGACAGATTGAAAAAAACAAACTAAAGTAAATGGCCAATTTCATAATTAAGCTGCTTGACATCTTGAATTCACCTAGCTATTATACTTAAGTTGACAAACTAACAGAGAGGGCTTTTCTGGGCATGGTGGCACACACCGTTAATCAAAGCACTTGAGAAGTAGAAGCAAGAAGATCTCTGTGAGTTGAAGGCCAGTCTTGTCCCCATAGAGGATCTCTGAGCTAGAAGCCAGCCTTGTCTCCTGTCTACATAGTTTCTACATAGTGAGTTCCAAACTCAAAGGGTTACATGGTGAGAACGGTGTCAAAAATAAATAATAAGTCATATGCTTTTTAAAATACATACGAACAGTAATTGCTTAATTTCTTTAAAGTAACTTGAATTTTTAACCAATAATAATTATAAATTAAATCAATCATTTGTTGTTTGGTATATGTTAGGTGCGTGCGTGTGTGCATGTGTGTGTGTGTGTGTCTGTGTGCACGCGCGCACACTCACAGTAGGTAGACATTGATATTCTCTTCTATTGTTCTCCACCTTGGTTTTTGAGACAGGGTCTCTCTCACCTATCCTGGTTTTAGCTGTACCAGCTGACCAAGGAGCCTGGGATTTGCCTGACTCTGCCTCCCTCCCTCCCTCCCTCCCCCATTGAGGCACTGACTCACACCTTCACAGCCTGTTTTTAACTTGAGTGGTAAAAACCCTTGTCTGTGTGCTTTGACCACTCAGTCATCTCCCTGGCCCCCATATTAGTTATTTTGTGAGTTATTTCTAATCCTCACTGCATAGTTCTGGTATAGCGTTTTCTAATCAGCCAGACCACAGGGTTGTATACTTTGTTAAAGATGGAATTGTTGGGGCTGGAGAGGGGTCAGCCATTAACACCTGCTGCTCTTGAGGACCCAAGCCCTGCTTCCTGCACCCACATTAAGCTGCTCACAGTCTGTGACTCCAGTTCCGGGAGATGGACATACTCGTCTGACGTTTAATGATATTGTGCATGGCATGTTCGCTTGCATATGTACACACACACACAAATTAGGGGCAAAGAGCATTCTTTGTCCCCCATTTCTCTAATGACAAAGGTTTTCACCAAGGTAATAGAACACAAGCCGGAAGTTACCACTTTGGGGATTGTACGTCTCTCTAAACCCTTCTCAGTAGCTTTTATGGCAAGGAAGAAGCCAGAAGGTATTTTTCTTGCCAGCGTAGGTGCTGTTTTGAGTCTTCATCTGGCAGCTTGCCTGCAATGTGAAGGTTGGGCTTTGGATACATCTTTTAGGCTTTCTCCTTGCCAATTACCACCATTCAAACACGCTTATTATCAGTAGTATCTTCAACTCTGGTCTCCTCCTCCTCCTTCCAGAAACACGACTCCTAAAATTGATGCCTCTATTAATGGTGACACTCAGCCAACCATTTGTCACACTGAAGATAGTTGGAAACACAATAATTTCTTAAAGAAAAAAATAACACCAAAAAATAAAGGATTCATATACAAAACACATCATCCTTTCTTATGTCTTTTTAATCAATGTTCTACAAAAGAGCCCAGTTTTCTCAAAGGAAAATGGTTTGGTATTGATATTAGATTCTTCATTTTACTGACATGGTTCTCCAGGGTTCTCATTTTGCTGCACAGCCTTGAAGCTCATGTACTCACCCAAGCCACTCTTAGAAATATCCAATGGTTTTCTCACTCAAGAAAAGTGTCTTTTATACTTTTTCACATCTTTTAAAATAAAATAACACAAGATGGCTTATAGTTAGATACTGTGTAACTGCAGCATTGCAAAACCTGAATGATTTAGGGTTCGCGAGAGTCAGGAAGTGGATGGCCGGTTATGGCAGGGAATGATAAACAGGATGTAAAAAGTGCTTTTCCAAGATCAGAAATTTGTGGGAGGCCCAGGGAAGAATGGGCATTTTGAATGCAGGGAGGGAAAGATATGAAAACTGTGAAAGCATTGTCCCGGGAAGAAGCGAAACTCTGTGGACTGGTGCAATGGCTCAATGGTTAAGAGCACTTGCTGCTTTTGTAGAGGACCCAGGCTCAACTCCTACTACTCAAATCATGGCTCCAATTCCAGGGAATCCAACATCCTCCTCTAAACTCCAGGTGTACGTACACACGTGTGTGCACACAGGGGAAACACTCATATAGTAAGTAAATATAAAAAAATTAATATGTTCTGTATGACTTTCTTTTAATATTTGTATTTAAAATCTGATTTAATGTGAACACTGTAGTGGGAAATGATTTGACACTAAGTAGGAGGAAAAGGGTGACATTTAGATCTTTGTGGGCTGGATATGTAGCTCAGAGGTAGAATACTTGCTTAGCAAACACACAAACGTCCACAGCTTTGATACTGAATTCTAGGAAAGGGGAAAATAAATATGCAGAAAAATAACGATATTCTTGGCTTCATAATTTGGGAAGTTAGTAGTATTTTATGGCACTTCTTTGAATCTTTTGTTAGTAAGTATTGTACTTATCAACAGGTTTATTGTGGTATTATAACACACACACACACATCTATGCCCATCAAACTCAGCCTCCCATATTCATCTGCCCATCCTGCTGCAGTAACTACTCTACTTTCATATCAGCATCTTTTAACTTCCACACATGACAGAAAACATGTGATACTTGTTTTCCTGTTTCTGGCTGGCTTAACTATCTCCATCCTTCTTACTGCAAAAGACAAGATTTTATTCTTCTTTGTGCCTGACTAATATTCCAATGTGTTTGTATACCACATTTTCTTTTTCCAGTCATCTGTTGCTGGGTATTTAAGCTGATTCCATATCTTAATTATTGTCAGCAGTGCTATAATAAACACGAGTGTGCAAGGAGTCTTTGGTATCCTCATGTCTCCTCTCTTCTGAACACCCGAGAGTGGAACCCATGGTTTCAAATGGCACATCATGTTTTTAACGTGTAATTCTGCTCACTAGTATTCCCCTCAATGGTGTGTAAGCGCTTCTTTTCCTTCCCTTCCTTGCCAGAGCTTACTGTATTTTGATTTTTCCTTTGTTTTGTTATGTTTTTACAATCTGTGTATGGAAGTGAGATGAAAGGTTGGTGCCGCATTGGTTTGCATTTCCCTGCCAGCTAATTAATGGTCATGAGAATCTTTCACCTACTTATTAGTCATTTGTATTTCCTCTTTTGACTTGTCTGTTCAGACCACTTGTCCATTGGATTCCTTTTTGTTACATTTTTTTTTACTTCCTTCTGTCACCTTTTCATTGTTATAACAAAAATACTTGACATGACTGCTTAAGGGAGAGCTGTTTTTGGTTCATGGTTTTGGAAGTTTGAGTCCATGGTGAGCAGTGCATTGATTAGCAGGTCATGGCAAAGAAGAGTGAATCATCTTACAGGGGACAGGAAGCAGAGAAAGAGAGGACCTAGACAAGTTACCTTGCAATGACTTTTCCCTGGTGACCCACCCAGACTCTTCCTCCTAAAGTCTCCACTGCCAAATGTGCATTAAGACCTGAACACAGGTGCCTGTGGGAGCTTCTTATTCAAACCACAGGAAGATATGTTCTAGGGCTGGATAGATAGCTCTATTATAATGTGCTTGCTGCAAAAGCTCAAGGACTTGAGTTTGATCCCAAAAGCTTACACAAAAAGCCAAGTGTGGTGGTGTTTGCTTGGAAACCCACAGTTAGAGAAAGGCCAATCTCTAGGCTCAGTGACAGCCAGTCTAGCCTTCTTAGTGAGCTCCAGGTCAGTGAGACATTCTGCCTCAAAAGGTGGGGGGCGGGTGGAGAAGAGAAAGGAGAGAAGAGAGAAGAGGAAAGGAGAGGGGGGAACAGAAGAGAGGAAAACAAGGTAAACACTTGCTGAAGAACAACACCCAAGGTGGTCCTCTCCCCATACACATATATATATGTGCACACCTGCATACATGGACAAACACACACACACTATACATATACACATATACATGCACAGACCTTCTACATATTTCCTCCAGTCTGCAAGCTCTGTTTTATTTTGCTGTTATTTTCTTTACAGCATATAAAATTTTTAGTTTGATGTGATCCCATTTGTCTATCTTTGTTTTGTTTTCCTGATTGCTTCTATGTCTTAAAAACATTATTGGATTTGCCAATGCTTTGCGATATATCGCCTGTGTTTTCTTCTAGGAGTTTTATCATTTTAGATCTTCAAGTTAGGTCTTTTATCCAGTTTGAGTTGATTTTTTACATACAATCAGAGACAGAGGTCATTTTCCCATATCTTTTAAAGATATAATCATAGGGAAGAACACTGAAGGGAAAGTGCATGATATAGTAAATGTTCAAAAATATGTTAATGTGTATTTAAGGAAGCAAGTCTCGTGAGCCAAAAGCAGAGATAGTATGCTTTCATTGTACTTGGCATGATCAGAGAAGGCTTCCAGAAATAGGGTCAGCTAAATTGACCCCTAAATTTGAGCCAACATTACAGCAGGGCATTCTTGATTTAGATAACAGGATGAACAAGGCACTGGAGAAGGAAGTTTCTGGATGTCATAGACCTGTGCTGTTGTCCAAGGGTATGATGGATGACATTCAATATCTTAAGACATCTTAGACTTTACCTTGTCAACACAGTCAACACAAAGTTCTAGAGGGTTTAAATAGCACACCTGACAAAACTCATTTATTTATGCAAGCATATCTTAATGGAATAACCATTCATTTGCAGAACTGGAGAAACTCGTTACCAGGTCTCTTTCTAGTCTTCCATGTCACATTCAAACTGGCTGCATCTCTGCAGCCATTAGAGTATCACACTCACAAGCCAGAAGACTTAGTAAACATCAAAGAGAAAGAGAGCAGAGAACTCACCAGCTTTTGCTCTGCAAAGAAAGTTGGGCCAGGGGCTGCATAGGACCTAGCTAACACAAAAATTTTAAGAGTCAAGAATAGAGGTGCCTTCTAGAAGGCCCATTCTGGGAGGTTCTCATAGGAGTTATGAACCCTCCTCCTCCCTATTTTCTTCCCAAGAAAGGTAAAAAGATGGAGTCATCAGTATTCCACTACCCCTCCCAGCCCCTGTCCATTCTCTCAGCAGTGATGCTAAGTTTTACTTGTATGGTTGACCTGTCTTTGCTTTCTAGTTCAGGGATTACAAATTTGTGCCACTGTAATGTGTAGTCTTCCCACCAGCTGCCTGGGTCCCGGGCTGTCTCAGCTCCCAAATAACACACGAAACACAATATTAATTATGAATCTGTTGATCATTTGCTTGGTTTTCTATCAGCTAGCTCTAACTTAATTATTAACCCATAACTGTTAATTTGAGTATTTCCACGTGGTCTTCTCGTACTGGAGAAAGGGGTCCAGACCTCTTACTCCTCTGGTAACTCTGTGCCTCTGTTTCCCAGAATCCTCCTAATCCCACCTATCTTGCTTCCCTATTGGCCAACAGTGCTTTATTTAATCAACCAGTAGGACAAGCATATATACAGAAGGACTTCCCCCATCATTTCCTCTTTTCTGTCTAAATAAAAAGAAAGGTTTTAACTTTAACATAATCAAATTATATATAACAGAACATTTATCAAGTAAGAACTATAGTTGCAATATTTAGTCCATTAATATTTAGTAAGACTTAAAGAAAGTATTTTATCATCAATCCTATCTGTGTGAGTCTAAAGTCTTATATGTAGCTTATCTTTTATCATAACTAAGGAAAACTATAACTGTAACTATGTCTTCAACTCCATTAATAATAATAATAATACATAAACTCTAGAATTGACAGAGATATCTCACTGCCTGGACAGTTACCCGAAGTTCCTCTGTAATATTGTTCTATTATATATAATTTGACTATTTATATTAATGTATGCTCTGCCACAAGGCTCCTTACCTCATCTACATACTGCCCATCCTACTTCTGAGTCTGGCTGACTGTAGACTGTCCTTTCTTCTTCTCAGAGTTCTCTCTGCCTAGAAGTCCTGTCTATTCCTCTTACCTAGCTATTGACTGTACAACTTTTTATTACACCTATCACAGCAATACATCTTTACACAGTGTATAACTATCCCACAATATCCAGCCCCTGCTCTTAAGCTGCTATTTCTTTTCTTTTCTTTTTTTGCTTTTCTGAGACAGGGTTTCTCCGTATTGTTTTGGAGGCTGTCCTGGAACTCGCTCTGTGGACCAGGCTGGCCTCAAACTCATGGAGATCCTCCTGCCTCTGCCTCCCAAGTGCTGGGATTAAAGGTGTGTGCCACCAACGCCTGGCAAGCTGCTATTTCTTTATCCCTTCTCCCACTCATCTTTCTTTGAGTATCTCCTTGTGCTGCTTAGCTTTAGTGGTCACCTTGTTATGACATAGGTCACCTGGGAACAGAGTCTTAATGAAGAACTGTCTAGATCAGGTTGGCCTGTGGCCATGTCAGCGAGAGATGGTCTTGATCGCTAATTGCTGTATGAAAACCAAGCCCATTGTGGGCAACACTATTTCACAGGCAGGGCTGTGGACTGTGTAAGAGTAGATAAAGCTAGCTGAGTAGCAAGCAATCCAGAATGCATTTATCCTCTCTTTGCTTCTAGCTGTGGATGTGATGTGACTGATTGATTTCTTGCCATAACTTCCCAAGTATGGTAGACTGTAACTTGGGAGTGGAAGCTAAAGAGACCCTTCTCTCTTCTGTTTTTTTTTCCTTCAGAGTATTTGTTACAGCAACAGAACTAAATATAGGACACTAGTATAACTAGTAGACAGTCTAGAATACACGGAGGAAGCCACACCATCCCTGGACTCCATGCCTGTGTGCAAGCCACACACCCTCCCACCTTCACTTTCTTGTCTCATTGGAAAAGTAACTTTTGGGGTTTATAGAACTTATTCTCTGGACTCCAGTCTCCATACTCTCTCAATGCCCTTTCACTGATGGAGCTCTTTCCTATCTCATATCTGTAATCTCTCTATTACTTTATATAGTTTTTCTTTAATTGATTTCTCTCCAACCATATAAATAAACTCAGTTCCTTCTTATCTTAAAAAGGAGAGCTTTCTTGTTCTACACATCTTCTCTTTATCTGTTTCTATCTTGTTTTCATTTCTCCCATGAATAAGTTCTTAAAGTGAGTTTAAACCCTATGGCCCCACAGTTTCTCTTCTGATCCTAAACCCATTTCAGCCTGAATCTGCCTATACCACTGAGGCTACTTTCTCTATGGTCACCCATGGTTCCTAATCACTAAATCCAAAAGCCACTTTTCATCTGATTGCTCTCTTCTTCTCTTTTCTGACTTTCACATTGAAATATATTTATTAGACATTGGCCTACTACAATAAAGAAAACACACCCAGCCTTTTCCTCATGGAATAGACAGTCCAGCTGGAGAAACAGGCACTAAACAAATAAGTACATAATTAATTGTAAATAAGTGTTAAGGGTGAAGATATTGCAAAGAAAGTGTAAATGCTATGAGAATAGGGACAGTAGCCTAATCTAGCAAACAAGGTGACTGGATGGAAGGAGATGAGAGGATTTTGAGTGGGACTGGAGTATAATATAGCAAGGCTTTAGATCAAGTGAAGAAATCTTGGCTTCATCTTAAGAATAGTGGGTTTCCATGAAGGATTTTAAATAGGAATATTATGAGATCGGATGTGACTCCAAGGCTCCAAACCATCATGTCTAAGCGATGCTATTAAGAACAAGATTACACAACTGGGAATGAGAGTAGCATATGGGTTAAAGCATCAGTTAACAACTCTGCAGCCCCAGAATGCAAAATACCTAGTCTGTATCAGTAAAACCATGTCTCAAAATGAAACAAACAAATACAAAAAAGCATGCAATTAAAGGCATATATACCTATGTATTTATTGGGCACTGGGAGTTGATTGAATTTAGAGATAATCATGGATGAAAAGGAGGTTTATAACAAGAATAACCCTCAAATTTTTAGCCTAAGCAACTGTGTGGTTGGTGAGTAAGGACAGTGGAGATGTGAGGTGGACTGTGGTAAACAGAAGTGTAACACAAGTTCTAATAGGTCTTAATAATAAAAGCCTGGAGTCAGATATTATGGGTGGGTGAAAGCTGAAAGATCAGAGAAGCAGAACAGTGAGACACTAGCGCTCTTACCTCTACGAAAACTTCAAACTGAAAGGAGATCGAGTTCCTGTTTCCTCCACCTATATTCCTCTCTCTGCCCAGCCATCTCACTTCCTGTTTGTCTGTACAGATCTCCAGACCTCTATGGCAAGCTAGTGGCTAGTCCTGCCCTCTGATCTTCAGGCAAGCTTTATTTGTTAGAGTATAGACAAGTTATCACCATAGAGAAGCATGGTGAGAAACTCATCTCTACCCGCTAGCCCACAGACTCTACCTCCAGCCCTCTGCACTGTCAGTTCCCTGTGCTGTGTATGCCCTGTCTTACTTTTCTTTTTTTAAAGATTTATTTATTTACTACATATACATGCCGGAAGAGGGCACCAGACTGAATTGTAGATGGTTGTGAGCCACCATGTGGTTGCTGGGAACTGAACTCAGGACCTCTGGAAGAGCAGTCAGTGTTCTTAACCTCTGAGCCATCTCTCCAGCCCCCTGTCTTACTTTTCTTGATCTCTATCTCTACCTAAAAGCCTTCCTTCCTCTCCCTTAACTCATTTCTTCTTCAATGCGCAGTTCAGATGCCTACTCATCAACAAAGATGTCCTGAGTCTACCCATTGATTACAGGCTTACTGACCACTGGTTGGATCTGGTCCTAACATTTCCTCCAAACACCTGTATTAGAGCAGGGGTGATACTGTGATGTGACCAGTTGCTTCACTAGACTGTAAATTAGAGGACAAAACTCAGCCTGGCAGGATAAATATGTCTCCCAGTATACACTCACAAGAAAGTGGAGGAAAAGTTCTGCCAGGGTAACATGTCTAAGTAAGTCATGGAATCCTTGACTGTTCAGATCAGAATGGACTTTGGACATTTTTTACTGTAACTTGTTTCACAGTTGAAGAAAGTAAGTTCCAGTCACAGAACTAATAAGTGATAATTAGAAACTACTTTTCCTAGTTACCAGCCTAGTAAACTTACACTATGGAACAACAAACCAGATAAATACATGACCCATGCATAACTGTATATACCAACTTAACTTACAGGGCAATGAATAAATGAGGAAATTGAGGAATTTCCATATTATTAATAAAATCAGATGCTGAGAGTGGTGGCTCTGTAGATCAGGCTGGCCTTGAACTTAGAGATCTGCCTTCCTCTGCCTCCCGAGTGGTGGAATTAAAGGCATGTGCCACCACACCAGTTCGGGGACAGCCACAGCTGTTACACTGTTACACAGAGAAACTCTGTCTCAAAAATGTTAATTAAGTTATAAATAAAAGTAGATGTCTAAATGTCATGACCTTTTCATATGTGGCTTTGTTCTAAGCTTGGAGAGAGCTAGGAAGGTGGTGACTGCTAAGTCTGAAAGTAAATAGCAGTGGAGGCTGCTGGTATATTCCGTGATAAACACATACGTGCCTAATACATATAAGGCCTTGAGTTTGCTGTCCAACACTGCAAATACATAAATTCTTATTGCAGACAATAAACATCAATATTTATTGATTGTCTACCTCAAATCAAGCATTGAGAAAAGCGTCTTTATGCATTAGCAAATTTGGTCACTATGAAAAACTCCAATGAAAGAGGCTGGTGAGATGAGATGGCTTAGCAGACAGGAAGACTACTTGTTACTATTGCAGAGAACCTGGGTTCAGTTCACAGCACCCACATGGTGGCTCACAACTGCCTGTAACTCAGGTTCCAGGAATCCAACATCCTCGTCTAGATGCCAAGGGTACCAGGCACATATGTGGTGCACAAACATACATGCAGGTAAGACACTATGCAATAAAACTCTAAAATAATAAAAAATTAAAAGCTCCAATACAAAGTTGAGATGCATTGGTCAATTTGCCTAACGTCACATAATCAATTATCGAGGAGCTCTTGTTTATTTATATCCAGATGGTGTGACCAGAAAGCAATGTTTGAAACCACTGCCTTTGCTGCTTGGGTTTGCGTATCCTCTCCACATGGGCAACTGTAACTTCTACCTCCTTCTCTTTACTGATCACTTTTTAAAGGGAGGTGGACAGCTGAGCAGATGAAAACAGTTGTTGGGGTAAGGCTGCTGACCTGAGTTTAATCCCTGAAACCAACGTAAAGGTAGACAGATTGAACTGATTATCAAGTGGTCCTCTGATCTCCTTGCTCTCCCAATCATATATGCATGTTAATAAATAAGTAATTTTTAAAGATTTATTTATTTATGATGTATACAGTATTCTGCCCATATGTATGCCTTCAGGCCAGAAGAGGGCACCAGATCTCATTACAGATGGTTGTGAACCATCATGTGGTTGCTGGGAATTGAACTCAGGACCTCTGGAAGAACAGCCAGTGCTCTTAACCTCTGAGCCATCTCCGGGCCCGCATGTTAATAAATAAGTAATTTTTTAAAAGAAAAGGTTGGGAACTGAAGAACGGCTCAGCAATTAAAGACACATACTTCTCAAGAAAAGGACCTGAGTTCAGTTGCCAGCACCCACATCAGATGGCTCACAGACTTATAACTCCAGCTGCAGGGGATCTGACACCTGTATACTCTGACATCATCCACATTCACCTGTGCACACCCAGAGAGACACAAACACACCCATATACACATAACTAAAAATACATAGTGCATATTATTAATAATATGAAAAATTAGAAAAGGAAGTGATATTGCCCTGACTTCATCCTTAATTGGTAAAAGTAAAGCAAATGAAATGAGCTGTTCTTTCTTTGCAGCTACCTATTTAAGTCTGATAGGGAAATTCTAAGGAAAAAAGATGAGTATTTGTTCCAGGGGCTGGAGAGATGGCTCAGGGATTAAGAGTATTTGTTCCATCACAAATTAGGGTTCTTTGCATTTTCTCTCTTATGGAAAAGAACACTCTCTACTCATGTGTGTTTCTTTGCATTTTCAGTGCTACCTCAGATTACAGACCCTACAAGGCAATGATCGAGTGAAGGTTTGTGCAGTGTCTGGACAATGCTGTGCATATTGCACAACACTCAATAAACACTATTTGTAATTATAATAAGGGTGCATTCTAGAAGTGGTAAACAAAGGCATAAAATTCATCTTCCGTGTGGCTATTGTTCCATTTATATGAGAATTCCACTAAATTCATTGAACTGTATCAGGCCACATCTGTTTGAAAACCTACGAGTTTTTATGAACATTAAATAAAAATGCTTACATTTAATGAGCATTTATCATATTCATGAAAAAATAATGAAATGGAAACAGAGTAAAGGGAAAATCATTGAGAAAACGTTTAAATGCTCACAAGTTTTTTTTTCAAATCAAACATCTGCCTTTTTTGCTTTGATATTAGAAGATGCTGCTGGGCAGTGGTGGTGCACGCCTTTAATCCCAGCACTCAGGAGACAGAGGCAGATGGATCTCTGTGAGTTCTAGACTAGCCTGATCTACAAAGCTAGTTCCAGTTCTAGGACAGTTAGGGCTACACAGAGAAACCCTGTCTCAAAAACCAAAAACCAAAATAAAATAAAGATGCTTTTTTTCTTTTCTGTCTGAATTTTAACCTAATCATAGATTCAGAAAACACCCCCCATGTCTTCCCAGCCCTTGGGAGGCAGAGGTCGGCAGATCTCTGAGAGTACATGCCTGCCTGGTCTACACAGAGTTCCAAGGCATGTAGAAAGACCCTGTCTCAAAGAAAAAAGAAAAAACATAAGAAGCACCTCCAAATATTTATATGTAACATTTCCCACAGAAGTTAGATATATGAACCTTAAGGGAAGCTGCTGGGATAAAAATCTTTACCTCAGAGGGAAACGGTGAACATTCCTTAATAGACTTAAGACAGACCTCAGACTGGGGAAGGAGTAGGGCAGAAAGTGAAAATGCTCAATTTCTTCTTCATGTGTGTGAGGCTGCTGGTGTATATGAGCCTTGGCGTGTGTGGGCCTGCTGGTATATATGAGCCTTGGCATGTGTGGGCCTGCTGGTGTATGTGAGCCTTGACATGTGTGTGGACCTGCTGGTGTATATGAGACTTAGCACGTGTGTGGGCCTGCTGGTGTATGTGAGCCTTAGCACGTGTGTGGGCCTGCTAGTGTATATGAGCCTTGGCATGTGTGTGGGTGGTGCCCATGGAACCCTGAGACTGACACAAGGCGCCTTCCTCAAATACATTTCACCTGGCGTACACCTTTAATCCCAGTACTGGGGAGGCAGAAGCAGGAGTATCTCTGTGAGTTCAGGCCCTGTCTGGTCTACATAGAGAACTCTGGGACAGACAAGATGATGTAAAGAGACCCTGTCTCAAAAAACAAAACAAAACAAAACAAAATATGTCTCACCTTATGTACTGAGGCAAGCTCTCTCTAAACCCAGCACTTGCCTATTTGGCTATGCGAGCTATCCAATTGGAACCTGGGATCCTATTTCCAACTCCAAGTACTGGAGTTATAGGGCAGCCATCATGTCCCCCTGACCTTTGTGTGGGTTCTGGGAATATGAACTTAGATTCTCACACGTGTGTGGCAAGCACTTTCACAACTGAGCCGCCGCTACCACGCCCTCCCTGTCTGTTATAGGGGATGCACTTACGTGCATCCAAGTCTCCCAATCACTGCCACAGCTGGCGAAGAGCAATGCAAAGGGAACCTTGAGTGAGTGACGTTTCTGACAGCAAGCTACAGAAATGACAAGGTGACAGAAGAGCCCATCATAAATAGAAGATCATTTCAAAGCTGAATTAGATGCCCCTCAATATAAAAAGCACAGAGTCTGTGTGGGATTAAACTTAGGGTGAAGAGGAGGGAGGCGTGAGCCTTACCAATAAGGAAGCCATGTGTTGAAGCCAAGGAACTCTGGCTAAGTTTAAATAGCCCTAGTGGATATTTTTGTAGATCTTGAGGTGTTCCTTCTGTTACTCCTATTTATGTCTGTTTCTAGCTTGGTTGCCTGAGCTAAGGCATGGCCAATAAATAAGGAAGGTTTGTAGTCCTATTAATACAAGGTTTGCTCTTGTGTCAATAGTGAAGGTAGAGGATAGACCTTATTCTTAGCTGATCGATACAGGCATCACAGATCAAACAACAAATCTTCATATTGGCAAGCAGGCCAGTCAATATCTTATTACTATTTCATAAGAATCACCTTGCCATTGCAGTGGCAGAAAAAACATTAGTAGAAAAGTTTGTGTTAAATACTATAAATACTGATGGACTATAGAGATCAGAAAGTGGGAAGGCACCAGATAATAAGAAAAATTAACCTCAGTGAAGATCCTTGAGGTCTTTTCGGACACTAGAGCTAGGAGGTTTTGAGTTGGACTAGTCAGTTGCCAGCTTCAAATTTCCACTCTTTGTCAGAACACAAAGAGGACCACACCAGATGACCTCAAGCCCACCTTTCAGCTCTGAAATCTACTAGTGAGTATTCTGGTTTGGACTTTGTTAGGTTAAGAATGTAACAACCAGATGACTACCCATAGAATGTTCCAGGAAAGTATGACATGCCATGCTGAAGGGCACTTAAGCTGAACAACATAGATGTGAGTGCATGCTACCATTGGTGTATAAATGTTGAGTGTGCTTTACTGTGTCTCCAGAAAGCGATTGATAGGAGACACATCAGTTTCAAGGTTTGTGAATTCAAGTGAATTGTTGTCAGTAGTATCACTTCTTTTAAAAAAATTGCATCCTTACAGAAAAGAGACAAATTGAGACAGGATATACATAAGGCAACAATTTATCACAAATATCCACTTAGGATTGCGGAGGAGGGGGGAACGTGTGGGTGAGAGTTTTGTTTTTGTTTTTTCCAGAAGATCTGAGGGACATTTTTTAAATTGCTTAGTGTTTCTGCCTTGAATACAACTTGTCTCCCTTTTCAAAGTGGATTTACAAAACAGACTCTGATGTCACAGGGACCCATTTTCTACAGGGTTCCATCAGCCCCTGGTCACACACACTCTGCAGAAAGAGATGGGTAACGAGGCTGAGCTTATTCAATGGCAGAACTCTGGCACCCTTTCCAGAGAGCACAAGAAACTCTGCCAGGTCTCATTGAGAGGAAGATATAGTTTGTCCTTTTTCCAGATCTCTAAATCCTTGTTTTGGTTCCTTTACTTTTTTTTATTCTGGAGATAGGCTCTTTCTCCGTAGGTCTGGCTGGCCTTGAGCTCACTATGTAGATCAGACTAGCTTTAAAACCAGAGGTCTACCTTCCATTGCCTCTTGAGTTCTAGGAATTAAAGGGTGCTTCACCATAACATGTATATGTAAGTTTGTAAACACACACAGATACAGACACACACACACACACACACACACACCTTAGTCATGTCTATTTAAACCTTCTCTATGCTTGGGGTATTTTAGCTTTCCAATATTTTCACACTAAATAAAAACACTTGTAAATTTTAAAATTGCATAGCATAAATATTTTAGCAGAAAACTTGATTTAAAATGGATAATATCAAATAGGAAAAACACAAAGATCTTCATACAACTCTGCCTTTCACTGTAAAATTGTGACAAATTCTTAAAGCTCATGGCCGAATCTCAGGAAATAAGTTCATCTTCAGCAGGGCTAGCCACCACCCTCTACACCCCCCCCAAAAGGGTAAGTTATTTGATGGAAGCCCACCCTGGGTTAATTTAGAAGTTTCCCATTTATGTCATGTCAGATTTGGGAAGGCTGAGCCTCATGGAAGACATTGGTCTGACTGTCTCCCAAGCTTGATACCCAGGGCTCATGACTGCAGTTCCTGGCACACTCATAAATATTCATACCTCTGCTAATAATTTGCAAGCCAAATTCATTTGGCTTTTTTCACCCCATCAATCTTATAATTAATAAGGGTGGTGCTCTTGTTTCACTTTCCTCCAAAAGAAAAGATAAATGAAATAAAGAGTCATCCTGTAAATTTAAATAGGAGTGCCTTTCACTGATTAAAAGCTGATGCTATCATGTGATGGGGGTGGGGGTGGGTCCTTAGGCTATTGCTTTCTCTGGTGGGGGGGGGGCGGTAATAGGCAGGGCAGAGGAAGTGTTTCCAGATGTGGCTTGCAGGAGTCTAGAGAACTTTGTTATCTATTAAATAATGCCTAGAAAAAATTTGAGGTAGAAATGAATTGTAAACAAACAAACAAGCAAAAAACCAGATATGGTGGTGCATGTCTATAATCTCAGCACTCACGAAGGTGGAGGTGCTTTTAAGTTCACACCAGGCTAAAGACAGTGAATTCCCAGCTAGGCAGGAGCTACATAGGGAGCCATGCCTCAAAGAGAAGACAGATGAATCGGAAACTACATATTTGAAAACTGCTTTCCTATCCATTGTCTGGCTCCATCTGGATGATGACCGTAGCACGCCCACAGAATTTCTCAATAAGCCTGCAGATCTCTGCTTGGAAAATCCAAGAAATGTTAGAAAAGTCGTCAGAACTTACTAACCATTGACCGGTCTTTTAGACAACTGCCTTTGAATTAACATGATAGCTGTTTTTCCCAATCTCATTGCAAAGAACTTGGTTTCCATAGGGTCCTTAAGGGAGGTTTATAGGACATGCTTTTACAAATGTATCATAGAAGAAGGTGGGTCTTGTTTACTCCCATTGGGTTTTTTAAAGTATATTAAGACCAGAGCAGGGAAATCAAATTGAACGTAAGTTAGATATAAAATTGTGACGATTGAGGTGGCTTATCTGAACCTGTCGGTAACCGCTGACCTGACTCTACACTCCACTGGAACATAAAGGCCTACCGCTTGTAGACAGCTGTAAAGAATGAATGAATGCCTTCACACTGCTGTGGTGGGCGAAGCACCCTGGGAGCAGATTACTTAACCTGTATGATGGCTGGGAAACCTCTGGAAACACAGAAGCAGAAAAGACTCGGTTCTGAAGTGACATCAACTCTTGCTTCGAAGGGAACGTAAAAATGTAACCACTTCTTATATGAGGAATATTCTTTGATGCACTCTTGCCACCTTAGATTCTTGTTTGTTCGAGATAGGCTGTTACTGCGTAGTCTTGAATGGAACTTGCAGTGAAACTCCTGCCTCAGCTTTCCTCCAGAGTGCTAGAATTCCAGGACTGAGCTGCCATGCCCACATCTTGCCTAGTATTGGGGCAGACACGCTTTTAATCCCAGCACTTTGGAAATACGGGCAGGTGGATCTCTGTGAATTAGAGGCCAGCCTGGTTTACATAGCAAGTTCCAGGACAGCCAGGGCTACATAGTGAGCCCTATCTCAAAATAAGTAAAATGGCCAATCATCTTATTTAGGAAGGCAGGGGAAGAGGGTCCTTGGTGACCAATGCTCTCTATCTATATTTGTTTTGTTTTTAGGAGTGTGCCATGTTCAGGGTGGTCTGCTTTAGACAACTCTGAGTACAATGTGCGTGTCATCATACATTTACCTCACAGCAAAGACAATGGAAGAGAAATGTTTTCCTCTCCTGATATTGACAAGAAGAAAGTAAATGAATGCCCTTTTAACATTAAGGCAAACGAGCGAATGAGGGAGAACCAGGGTTCCTCTTGGGGCTGTCTCATGTTCCCCAGACCAATCTAGTCCTTTGTTTCAGAGGTCAGATGGACTGAGAGGGTGCAGGGACACAGAACTCTGGAGGAAGGGCAGTCAGGGGCCCTGAGATGCCTGGCAAAGGGGTCTTGGCTGGTGAGAGCAGAGATGAGGACATACAGGTTGCCTCCTAGGTAGAGAAGGTAACCAATAGGCTTGTCTTCACGTCTATCGAGGCCTTCTCAACTCTGGTCATCTAAGAGGGAACTTAGGAAAGCCACTCTGGGGGCAGACTGTCTCTTCCCCCTGCTCTCTTACTACATGAAACCAGAGCACAAGCCTGGGACTTTCTGGGCTTCATTGTAACTCTTTTATAAAGTCACTCAATGGGCTGTGGCTGCAGGCCTGCCCTCTGATTGGATAATAGACTGAGAGGTAAAGGCTACAGGGTAGCAGAGTAGGGAGTAGGGCTCAGTGGCAGTTACTGCTTCCCGTGTGCCAAATTGGTCCTCAGAACTAAGGGAAGGTTTTCTTTCTTTTGTCTGTTTGTTTCTTTGGGATTTTTTTTTTTGGTGCCCGGCACCATCCAAATGCCAGGATGTTAGAATATGATGGGCCTGGCATGGCCTGTGACTTCTCAAACTTTCCCCATAATTTCATTAAAGGCTTAAGGAGTCAGGTATGGTTTGTTTTTTTGTTTGTTTGCTTGTTTGATTTTTTTTTTTGGACTGGTGACTATCCAAGGTCACCTCCTCTTCAGTTAGATGACAAATCCCATGTGTTCACTCTGTCCAGTGTCTGCAAGTCCTGGGAATCCTTTAGACCTGAGGACCCAGGAGCTTAGGAAGACCTTGGGAGAGAGGTAGAGGAAACAGAATTGTTCACCTCTTGCAGAGCTCTGACCTTCCAGGAGAGATGTACACTCAGCTACTGAGACCGGAGGAAGAGGGTATACACTGGGTTTAATCTTCTGGCTGCAGAAGGCATTGAGGGAATGGGGGGAAAGATGGTAATTGCAGAGTTTTGTGCCTGTATTTCTAAAAGGAGATGGGGGTGGGGCATAGTGCATGCACAGACAAGGCTAGCCTGGTGTGGAGTGGGCTTTACTGCATTCCTATTAAACCGTGCTTCTCTCACATTGGGAGTGGATGGTGGCATTCTGGGGGCCTGGAATGGACACCTTGGGTTTAGGCTCACTTAATACTCCTTCCAAGAACCCCTTTTGTCCTGCAGCTGGGCTGGGGGTCAAGTGCTCCTACCAGAAGCCCCGGGTTCCCTGGATGCTTCTACTAGGCACACTGGGTTTCTGGCTTGGTTTCTAGGAGAAAGAAAATTGTGAATGCTGCTAGCTTTTATATCTTTAAACCATGATTTCCTGAGGTTTGCATTTCAGGCCAAGTGAAGCAGATAGCAGAGGAGAGCTTGGGTAATTCCAAATAAAAACTGCCTGGAATGATAATTTGTGTAAAAGCTTCAAAGTAGGCTAACTTTATGGCGATGTGGATGGGCTTGGTTCCCATGTTCAGCTACAAATATATAATAACTGTGTGTGCATGGCCACACTGATATTCTAAACATCGTGCACAATTCCATTTCAACTGCTGACAGTCCAATAGTGACTTCTGTGTGAGTGCATTTCCTAGAGAAATACTTTGGACTTAATAGACAGCCTGAATTACAACCCCACCCCCAAACATGAGTCAAATAGATGAGAGGGAATTAATATTCACTCTGGAAGAGCTGAGGAGGAAGGAAGGGTGGGGTGGAGAAGGACAGAGAGACCAATAGTGGAGAAAGAAGGACATATGGGTAAGAGGGAAGGTGAGGACACCAAGGTCAGAGAGGCCTTGGACCCCACCTCCAAGCCCAGGTATCTCTCCAAACAGGTTCGGGTCCGGTTTCAGGCAGTCTTATGCCCTATGTCCAGGGTCCCCTGGGGGCTTAATTCACTCCTGCCTTCTCTGCAGAATGACTTTTGAACCTGGGAAAATAATTGCATTAGAGCAGATTACTTATAACCGATAGTTATCCGTCTTTTGCTGGTCGACAGAAGTCTATTAAACTCGGCAAGCCATTACCAGCTGAGCTCTAGAGCGTGCCTTCATTAAGAAAATTAAAACCGTGTTTTCGAACCTAAGTCAAGCCTGCTCAGTCTCAGGAGTCTGTGGCAACCCCCGAGGTTTCCCAGAGCCCGTGGTTTGCCAAAATCAATCACTTCGCCTTTTAGACCCGGTAAATCTGGGCTGGAAAGATTGAGTGTGGTGACAGTTGCTGGAAAGTAAGGATATCCAAACTCGAGGAGCTCCATCATTTCCTTGACCCCGCCCATCCTATGGTCTCCGCCTCAAGTCGCTGGGGTCTTTCCCCTGAGGCTTTGTCCAGGTGTGACTCCCTGGGACAGAGGTGACAGATGGGGATGGGGTAGGATCTGCGAAGGGGGAGCGTGCAGGGTCGGGAACTATTCCAGTTGACGTCTGAGGCTTGACACAGACACAAGAACACGTATGTCCCACGCGCGCGCGGGCGCACACTTCCGCCATCGAATGCTACAGTAGCTATGACACTAGAGTGACCTGTGAGCCTTTTGTCCACTCAAGCAGTCAGGCAGTCAGGCAGGCGGTGGCGTGTGCTCCGACCCATAGGTCTTATCCCTTTGGCAGGCTCCCGGGCCTTCGGAGAACTACTTGGGGTTTGGCCACACATCCTCATGAGTGCCACTTGGCCAGTTCGCTCCAGTTTGGGGCTCAAGGAACAGGTGGGAAGAGCAAGGTGCCAGGAGGTCCCATCCCCCCTCTCCCCTCCCCTCAGACACCCTCAGTTTCCCGAGTTCTGTTGGAGAGACTTCTCCAGTACAAGCTCTCCCGGGGGAGAATGGGTAGCTCAGTAAGAGAGGTAACGACGAACTAATCCTTAGGCATCTGAATCGTGCAGAGTTGAAAAATAATTTTAGCACAAGTTTATTTTATCTTTTTGTTGTCTTATTGTTGCTCCCTGCCTCTCTTTGTTCAGTATTTAGCTTTTTTAAATGTTAATTATTCAGGATCTCTCTGAAAGCTCTACCCAACTCAAGTCTCTAAGGAAAACATAAGGGCTTTTGCATATGTGGGCACACCCTTTCTTGGGACTCTAGAGCTGCTGCACCTTTGTCAGGACGCCCAGTGATGGAGTGCTCAACCCTCTCTTTCTGTTTAATGTTGGTCTCTGGTTGTTAGGTGAAATAGCAACACCACTTCCGTATCAGCATTCCAATAGGCCTAGGGTGGGGGACCTGGTGCTTGAAAGTGCACAATATTGGTATCTAATTCTCTTTCCCACGTTCTCTGATTGATAAAAAGCTTGCAAAACTCAAGTTACAGAAGTCGGCTGATAGCAGTGGACAAGGGAACATCTTTTACATCTGCGCAAAATCGCTGACCACTAAAACAAAAACTGAACTCTTCTAAGGAAGAAGGGGAACTAACAGCTGATATTAGTCCTTTATTTTTACCCCATAGAGGCATCTTTCGATTCCTTCTCCCAACTGAGCAAACCAGAAGTGAAGGACAGTCTCTCACCAGCAACAGATCCAGGGTGTTTAAAGCAGATCCCTTGGCTGATTTTTCCTGTCTTTGTCTTTAAAGCAAAAACAAAAACAAAGATTTTTTTTTTAAGATTAAAGAACTGTTCCTCCTGGAGAGTTAATTTTGTTGCCACAATATAGGCACGGGAATGTTAACAACCATTTGAGAAGATAAGTCTTAGTGATCTTATTGTTTCCATCATAATCTTCAAGTGGTTTAAGATTAATGGCAGGGTACTTTCTCTCTTCTGAGGGACCTTTGCATCAATTTACTTAGAACATTGACTAGTCTGCCAATGTTTCCCAATTTGATTCAACTGACCACAGACAAACACAGTAGTAGGATTTCCACATTTCTTCCATCCGTGAGAGTGTATTGCCGGAATACTTTTTGCTCCGAGTTCAGCTGCAGTGAGGTCCACTGCCTTCCTTGTGTTTGTTTTATTGTGTTTATATAGTTACTCAGACAGCTATGCATTCCAGTGCATGCATATACCTACATGCACATATATTTAAGGCAGCCCATGTGTTGTGCAGTAACTTCTCTACACTTCTGAGCTTAAAGGGGGACCTTTCAAAAAGTCAACCGCTGTGCCAGGCTTCCGGAGAGAAGAATATACTTTAAAAGTAACTTTGAATGCAATGAACTTCAAAACAGATTCCCTCCCTTCATAACAGCTTGCTTGGAAATAAATATTTAAATTTATCTCAGTTGTCACAATAGTCCCCACCAATTTTTCAAGCTCAGCTGCACCGAGCCTTCCCTCTTCTGCCTAGAAGACTTAGGTTGTCTCCCACCACTGCCTTGTCCTAGAAGTGCCCCTTACTGTGGGGCCCCAAGGTCCCTGACCCAACTCTTCAGCAACTTCAAACGGGTCTGGGGCTGGGGGCTGAGCTGTGAAAGTGGAATCAGCAGAGAAGCCCAGACAGAGAAAGGGTTGCTCAACCCAAGAACTAGGCGCCCCGGGGAGAAAAGAAAGGAGAAGCGCCTACATCTGTCCTCCCTGCCCGCCTGTCTTTCCTTCCCCAGAGACTCGTTCCTTAGAATTGTTCTCAGAAACACCCCCACAATCTCGTTTTTTAAAAACAAAACCCAAAACTCCCCGAGAAGCTAAAGTCGTTCCGCTTGTAGATTGACATGTTTGGTGTGTGTGTGTGTGTGTGTGTGTGTGTGTGTGTGTGTGTGTGTGTGTGCGCGCGCGCGCGCGCTCCCGAGAGGGCGCGGGGTGGGGGGGGTTGTCTAACTGCGGCGGGGAGACTCTTCTGATCTGAGACTGGGCTACACAGCCAGCACCTTCTCCCAGGAGCAGAGACAGTGGAGCTGGGCTCGAGTTACCTGTGTGCCTTCGCCTTTCACAAGGCGCAGAAATCCCAGGCAAGAGTAACCGGGACATTGGAAGGATGCCGCTGCTGTGCACCAAACCCAATGCTCTGAAACCGTGCAGCGCACCTTGCACTACACGGGAAGCGTCGGAGTGAGAAGAAACGCCCGCGTAGTCGGGCGGGTTGTGGGAGTGAGCTCTAGCCACCCTGTCTGCGTCCAGAAAAAACAAAACAAAACAAAACAAAAACAAATAACAAGAAATCAGCACCAGGAAAGAAAATACGCGCGGAAAAGACCTGTTTGTGTGTAGATACGATGACAACTAAGAGAGACAGACACACAGAGGGACAGGTTTTCAGTGGACTAGGATCCCATTGCTGTGTGCAAAAGGGTCACTTCAAATTGGGAACTGCCTGAATTCCAAAAAGGATTCCTATAGACTTTTATGAAGCTGAAATTTCCCCAGGAGTTCCGTTTTTCGTATATAAGAAACATTTGGCGTTCCTGGTTTCCCCTCATCAGATATCTAATTTTTAATTAAAAGAACCCCTTCTAAATTGTCCATTAAAAAACATTTCTTTGGACGTCAAACTTGTAAAGGGGAAAAACACAAACTACTGCAAAACCCCACAGAATAAAGAGATTTAGAAAATGTATCCTTTTGCTAAGGCATTTGGTCGTTTATTCCCCGAGGCCAAGTGAAGGTGTGGGTACCTTCTTATTTTGTTATTATTTTTATCATTTATTCATTTAAATGTCCAGCCTTGACAAGCTATTCCCTGCTGCAGTCTGACGAGGGTGGGAGTGGTGGGAAGGGTGGGGGCGCAGAAAAGCACCGTTTGGCTTCGCAGGGGTCTGGCCCGCCGCGGTCTGTTCTGCTAGCCAGCAGGGGGCGCTCTGATGTTATCTGTGGATCATCCGGCCGAGCCTCTCAGAGCTGGCGACAACAGGCTTGGCGGTTTCACGCAGCTGCAAGAAGGGGAGGAGGATCATAGCTCTTAAACCCTCAATAGAGATTCCACTCGGGTTATTTACTTTCGGCTCGAAATGTATCTACGTTTCACTTCAACTAGCTTAGTGCTCCCACACCGACCTCTTTCCGTCTGTGTCTTTACAGCGCACATATAATCACCCGTCTTGAAATTTACATTAATGCAACTTATTAGATGCGACGATGAATAGTCAACATTTTTTTCGCCTGTTAGTTCCGCTGATCCAAGCAGGATTTATTTGCAGATCTCACAACCCGGAGTCATAATGCGTCACACCCCCCCTTAAATAAAATTGGTCAAATGTTGACAACCTGTAAGCCAATCTAACACTCAAGATTAGTGATGGGAAACTAATGAGAAAATATCAGATCGCCCGGCCCGAGGGCTGCCAATTAAATCTTCGCTGATTGAAAAATAAAAGCGGACTTGGGGTGTGAGCCCAGCTCAACTTTACTATTAATTTAACATGTTGCCGGTCCGCGCCTTCCCTCACTCCATCAGCGCCTCCCCCCTCTCATCCCTCAACCTAAAAGCCAAATGTTATTTCTCGAAATATTTCAAGAGTCCAAATCAGAATAATCATTTCTTACACGGTAAATATTAGCCCTTTAAGCAATATGATTTAACTAATTAGAAAATTTACATCATTAAGTCTCAGGGAGAGAAAAAAGAGAAACAGATCTGCCAATCATTTTAAAGGAGACAGGCACTATTGAAGTGTGAAGAAATCGGCTCTAATTCAAAAAGGCAATCGGGCAGAAAAAGCCCTCAACATTACCCTGCTAGTTATTAATCAGAAAGGGCTCTCTCTTCTCCCTGCATCCCCGCCCCTCCGTGCACTGAGTTTAAGTTCGTTTTTTTGCCAGTGGCCCATGTCATATTTATATTGAGGTTTTGTCTGCTAAAGGATTAAATTTTGAAAATGTTTCAATATGAAGAAAACAGAATCTTCAAACGGGGAAAAAAGATTCCCAGACTGGTAAACTTGTTGTAGTGCACAGTTCTCACACTCCTCTTTATTTCCAGTCTTTCTTCCCATTAAGTTCCTATTTTGAAACCTGCTTGGTGAGAACTAGATAGTCTTTGTGTTCCGCTCCCCTCCCCCTCCTTGTACCTCCGCCTTCCTCCAAAGCAGGACCGTAGACTGAAAGCAGAAAAGTACAAATACACTGACAAAGCCAGATTCCCTCGATAAAAAGGCACCGGTCTAGGCTTACATGTCAGGAATCTGCAGAAATAGGGGATCTGTCGGGTGGGTCTGCATTCACCATGACTCAGTGGGTATCTCCCCCACCTATGTATGGGAGCCCATAGGCTGTGTAGTTAGAGGGGCAAAATAAGAAGGCAGGTAGGTGAGAATAATTTTAGAGTGCACTGGTGTGTGTGTGTGTGTGTGTGTGTGTGTGGCTTTTTGTCTACCCCACTCCCTTCTACTCAATTTAAAACAGCAGCCTCATTATATCTAGGTGCCCCTTCCCATCATACTCTTACTTAAGCCAGCCCTCCGTTCACCACACACAGAGTCCTTTCCCGTCTTCTCATTCCCAGCAAATTAACTGAGAATGAATTGCAAAGGGAACTTTCAGAGTAGGTCTTATGAGATGCTTGGGCCCTTCCCAGCACCTCTGAGTACTGGCTTTTAAACATACTTTGGGCTTAAAAAAATAGTAGCAAGCCTTGGGCATTCCTTTGTTATCTCTTCTTAAATTATAAATAAATCAGAAAGATTCACTTTCTGTCACACCCTATTCCCTTATTACAACCCATCACGGCTCAGTGTTCCTTCTCTCTGCTTTGATTTTTATAAAGTTTCTCCACCTTGCTTTTTACCCAGTCCCTGGGCCTTAGGATTCAGCCTTGGGCTTCTCGGGCCTTAGGAAGCTCAGCAATCCCAATTCAATGCCATCACCTATGTCACTAGACTTCAAGCTTGTAGGCGAGAGCAGTAGCGGACCAGGACTGTTAAGACACTAGTCAGCTCTCTTCGAGGAGAACTTTTACTAGGTGGGGCGCGCGGAGTGGAAGGAGAAGGCATCTGGAAACAGTGCCTGCTCTTGAAAGTGGGGAGCGAATTGGGACACAGAGGTTGGGGCAGAATTTGTGAAAGTCTGCGGTACACTTTAGAGAAAAGAGAAGGGGGTGAGGGCACTGGGAAGCGTCTAGAATCTTTCTGAAGTGCACCTCTTTTTCTGACTGTCCTAGAGCAGATGGGGGTCTCTTGTGCTTGCCTCTGAGAAAGATTAAATGAACACTTCTGCTACTTGCGGGAGGTGGGACCCAGAGAGGTGACCCCAGACAATGGCCTCTGGCCGTGGAGGGGTCCCTCCCAGTGCCGGGTCCCTGCGGAACTCTCCTTACCTTTGTGGCTGCTGTTTCATCTGAAGCCGGTGGCAGGCTCCTGGCTAGGATCTCTGAGACGGAAAAAAGACCTGGAGAACAAACGTCTCTTGAATCTACTCCGAAGCTAAGAAACATTACAATAAAATTTATAGCGCCTTTAACAACTCGCAAGTAAGGCATTAAAATTCTCTTTAATTGAGAAAATATTGATTTTTAAGTCTAGAAAAAGTGAAATCGTAATTTAGCTGCAAACTTTCAGGCGAGAATATAGCAAGGGATGCTGCCATATAAATGGGTCCACCCTTAATTCGCACACAACATCACATCTTTAATTGCCCTACTTTGTGAAGTGGTAAAGACAAAAAGATAACCCGATCAAGACAAATGCTTTATTTTTTTTTAATCTAGAGAAGGGATCTAGAATAATTTCTTTTTCCATTGATGTATTGCCTATCATTTTTTTTGAAGTAGGGGGAAAGGTCCAATTGGAAGAAAAGAAATAAAAAGAACGGAAAACCACAGACCACTCTAAAAGCCACCCACAGTAGCAAATCCGTTGATATTCTTTACCAAAGGAGGAACGAAGCCAACACACTTAGAGCAAATACATTCACAGGCAAAACTGCATCCTCCTTGAACGAAACAAACCTAGGTCTATTTTGTTACTTTATTCCCGGGTCCTGGGGCCGCAGGGATGGGGGGTGGGGCAGGGTGCAGAATCCATCCGAGGATAGAGGAGGAGAAGAGAATCCGACTTTCTGTTATTTCTGTATCGGTTTTTGGTATTATAGAGGAGTGAAGAAGTTTTTGTGTGGTGGTTTTTCATTGATCAGTCACTCTGAGCTAATGTAATTATCCTCATCAATAGGACGCTGCAGAGAGAATCATTATGTGGGTGACATTGATAAATGACCGCCCAGGAACGGCCCTCTCTCGGGCAACCCCCACATCTGACCCTCCCACACACACAATGTAGTCATAGAAACACCTACTAGGACCTAGAGCGCCGCCCCGCCAGAGGCCGGAGAGGGAAGAAAAGCTTCGGGCGGGCGAGGTGGGGGTAGGAGGGGAGGTTGTCCAGACCCCAAACAGTTGCAAGACAAAACCAGCCAGCGGCGTGCGGGACGGGGCGGAGTGGCAGGAGGGGGACTGTCCCCGCGCGGCCCCCAAGCCGCCCTAGCACAGTTGCCCATGACAAAGTGCAAATCTGTCCTGCAGACCAGTGGGTTTCTCCACACCTTTCCCCACGTGCGACCACACTCCAGGCCACCAAGAGAAGCTTGCCCGGGCACGCACTGCGGGAGGATTGGGCAAAGGAGTTTAAGGGTCAGGTCCTCGAACTTGGAGGCATCGTATTCTCACCCGCAACCCCTCTCCCCTGCGTTCAAAACACCCCAAACACACAACAAACAAACCAAATACCACAAAGGCAGCGACTGAGCGACACCTCCCCCTCTGGCGCTCCCGCGTTATTTCCTGAGTGACCCTTTCTTTTCTCTTCACCTCCTAACCCAGGGCCTCTGATTATGAGATAATGGATTTTGCGATTGTTCCTGTCAGGAGCAAAAAAAGAAAGAAAAAAAAAGTTCCCTACCAAAACCCCACGTTTTCATCTTTCCACTGTTTTTATTTAAGCCAATGGGAAAGTATTGAGAGCAGTAATTGATTCATAATGATCCATAAATCGGTGTCGGAAAGCGGGGGGTGGGGCGGCGGTGCGAAGAGAAGGGGGCGATGCTGTTTATTTATTTTATTTCTAAAGCCTCAGCTAAAGTAGCTTTGACACTGTTGGGGCTTGAGGGGAGGGGCCGCTGGGCTCTGCCGGATCATCCATCATTCCTGTCACCCAGAGTCTGCCCGGAGGAGCAGTAGACGCAATCTCCCTTCTGTCTCTACAGCGAAACTATTAATATTAAAACCTCCCTTCAAACACTGCCCCGACGGTCCCCATTCTCATCACGATCTGACCGCCGCAGTCCAACGCTGCACCTTCCTCCAGCCCCGGTGGGACTTCGGGGGCTCCCCACGCGCGCGGTGTCCCTAGTTGATCACTGCAAAAGAAACTGTTACGTGTCCTCTCCATCACTTTGCAGCAGGTTCGTCTGTGCAGCAAACGCACTCACGAGGGGGAGGCCTTCTGCATGCACGACCGCCTGCAGACCAGATCCTCCTTGCTCTTGGCCCCCCCCCCCTGCATCTCCCCTGCGCCTGGACCACAGGGTGGTCGCCTAGCTAGGTCCACTCGGCCATTTAGACACCTCAGCAGAAGACCCTCTAGCAAAGTGGCAACTTGTAGCAGAGGTCCAGGCTCCTTATCAAATTGCTGGCCTGCAAGACTAATGGAGAATTTGTGGAGGATCCCTTTGAAGGAAGGGCCCTCCTTTTGACAGCTGCTAGAGATGTTAGCCACATTTCCCTTCCCGGGTCTGCTCCGGGTTAACAGGCCCGCGGGAGTGGGAGGGCCAGCCGGCGAGGAGGACCTTGATGAACTGGACAGACCCAGCCAGTGATCTGGAGTAGGGGTTCAGGGTGCTGACCCGGGGATGGGCAGGAGATGGGGAGCGTGGAAGATTCCCTTCTCTGGACTTTCTTTTTCCTTTAAAATGTGGCTTTTTGCTCAATTCCCAACCCTTAACAGATGGGGACTGCAGCTCTCTCTCGGAATTTCTTGAAGAAAGGGAAACCTTTGGAGTTTATTTCTGCTTTTGCTTTTCCATATAAATAAAAAAGTGTTTTTATATTACTCTTGTTTTGGAGAACATAAGCAATTTTATTCAGACTACAGCATTTCCTTTAACACTATATGGTTGTCAAAACACCATTCCCAGTTTCTTTGCGTTTGACAGCTGAGTCTTTCTTAAATATACCCAAATCGGAACTCTTTATACTAAATAGTAAACCCGAGATAGGAGCAAGCGCCTTCCGAGGGGGTATAAAAAGCACTATAAAAATTGGACAAATTCATCATCCCTCTGTCAGAGAATGGGGTGGGGCAAGAAAAATGCATAGATATTACTACAATTATCACTCATCTCCAAATAGCTAAGGTTAAAATTAGCATGATAGGATACAGATAGGCCAAGATAGTAAGCTTAAGATGAATTGTGAATTCAAACTAAGGATCAACAGCTCTGGGCTCTACCCTTCAAGGAATAATGTAATAACCCCATAAAACACTTTTTATAAACATGAGCTTGTGATGAAGGAAAGCCTTCAGCATTTACCTTATAGGGAGCAATGGAAGAAGAAACTGCCAATATACTTTTTTTCCTTTCAAGTGATGTGAGAGTTAGTTTATAAATGAGGAACTTGTCAGGGTTTACATCAGAGCATTTAAAGTAAACATATGCAAATATTTAAATTTTACAGAAAGATTCCATGTGAAATGGAGCAGGGAAAATGAGAGGGAAGCTGTGTGTGTTTTACAAGATCAGTGTGTTTGTGTCAGGCAATGCTATTTCTGGGTTTAAAGAGCAATGCAGTAATTAAAGTGATAAATGCACTTATAAAAATTTTACTTAACAATATAAAAGAAAACAATAGCAATTTATATTCTTGCTCATTCACATGTAGAGCTTCCATTAGGGCTGTCTGCAGGGGAAACATGGAAGGGCTTGTCTAAGATGCCACTCTGGATTGCTTCCAAGTGTCAGTTTGTACCATTAGTGAGCTCTTGGGCTATCAAGTTGAGTCATCTATCTCCCTCCTGTTTATTGTCCCTTTTAAATGGAGGAGTCAACAGTTAAGAGTTAGGAAAGTCTAAGCAGCGTGTTTATTTGGAAAATCTAAGGGTGTGCAGATCCCTTAAGCTTCTTCCACATCTCTCACCCGTTAGCAGACGCAGGACAATGTCAACAGGCTTGTGGTTCTAGATTACTAAGTGAAATTTTGAAAATGCTATCATGTTGTCTGTTCTCTTCTTTTCCTTTTTTCTTTTTTAAATAAAAGAACTTGAGCCACCAAATTGTCATACTTGCATCCCTACACATGGAAAAAGCATCTACAGTAAAAAAGACAGCACCGTATCATTTGCATTAAATTGATGCTTAGGCATTCCTTTAAGCTTAGGATTTCCAACTCCATAGGTGTTTACTCATCTATAAACATCTATATACAAGCTTTGATTACATAGTCAACAGTATTGAGTAAGATGGAAGGAATACAGATAAATAATGTTTGAGCACACACATGATTTCTTTGATATAAAACTAACTTGGAAATAAACCCTTTATTCTAGTGACGGGTGCACAGGCAAAGTTTTATCTGAAATTACTCTTT
This sequence comes from Mesocricetus auratus, assembly GCF_017639785.1. NCBI lineage: Eukaryota > Metazoa > Chordata > Mammalia > Rodentia > Cricetidae > Mesocricetus > Mesocricetus auratus. The sequence goes on from NW_024429189.1 coordinate 82,530,180, forward strand.
AAAACAGCATGCATTGATAATAAGACAAGCTGGGCATTTTGAGGGGTATTTCTCAAGCTGGTTATAATGCACACAATTTCATACCTTTGGAAGTTTTCTGCTGATGAAGCCTAAGAGTCCAAACACACATTGAAAAGCTACAAACGCTGACTTTTAAAACTGTCGGTAAGTTACATCTTAAATATGCTCAACTTCCTGGGGGCAGGGGACCATCACCTACTTTCATCAGTGCACAGGAGCTGGTATCCTGCAACCTTCAACCATTAAAAACACCAAAGCCTAACAAAAAATCAAAAATGAAATATTTATTACCGCATTTTGTGACTTAACACCTTTTTTTAACATAACGTCACAGTCCTCATACAAGTATTTTTAATGTAAATTTGACAAAGCTTAAAGGTAACAGCATTTTCTTCTAGTGAGGAACACGTGCTGAGAAAAGAGGATCCCATGGACATACAATACCAATTCCACAGCAGATCTGATACTAGCAAAAACATTCTTTTTTTTTTTCAATTGAGGTAAACACATAGAATATCTAACATGAAACAATTAAAAGACCGAACTCTGTACGAAGTTTGTTACAGTATTCTCTCGCTCCTTTTTATCCCCCAAGCTTTGAGTTCCTGATAGAAACCTACTTATGGTGCAATGACCATGAATAACATTTTTTGTGTTGAGGAAAGCTGCCCAACTTAAGATTGTTTTGTCCACAGCCAAGACTCGGAACTTGAAGGAGCCTTCTCTCTGTCTCTAAATCTTCATTGGCAAGTTCTTTGAAGAACAGTCCCCCAAAATCATAATAAGATTGGCTTATGAAGCGCAAACTATAAAGATCTGTTTGAAACTAAAGGACACATTGATGGGGGAACAAAGGCTGAGCATGAAAACACATTCTAGTCGCTGGAGT